>NC_089789.1:1162476-1197476 GCF_040412425.1 Macrobrachium rosenbergii | reverse complement strand
TTTCATTCTCATTTTTTTTCCAAATGTCACCAGTAAAATCCTCTGCACCTACAAAGTTGGGGCCTTGTTCATGGTATCACCCGTTCCATTTCTTACCCGGGATCCAGTTTTTTTTTTTTCACTGGTTTTGCGCTTGTGTGTGTACTTGTGTAATTTTCTTTAGGGCAGTCTCCTTAGTGAGGGCCTTAGATATCTGCATTCTGTCAGCTTTGCAGTGTAATATATTCTTGAAAGTCAAATTTATATTAATTCTGGACCTTTGCTCTTTTGTCCATGTTTGTTCCGATCCTTCATTTTTGGGAACGTCTGATTTCCAACTGGGAGATGCATCGAGACGAGGCAACAGGCTTTACACTTCAATCGGACCTATTATGATTTTTTGATACGTAGCAACACTAACAAGCTTTGACGTAGAGCAGGTGGAGATATAACCCAAATTCGTTTGTGATGCAACGTTTTAAAACTTGTTAAAGCCTCTTGGATGTTTCCAGTGTATCTCGTGTACACACTTTCCAATGTCCTTTTCTATGATAACTTCTTTAGGAGTACACAGACACAGATTTCATAGTATTAACAGCTTAATACAAATAATTAAAACAGATTATGTCGACCTAAATTCACCACTTCCTTGTTAGTGTCATCGAGTGATAGATGACCTACCCACGATGATGCCAAACTTCACGGTGAGAACTTTTCCCACAACATAATATTTCAGAACTTTTGCCTAATGAGACATTTGATAGATAACGCCACTGTCTTCCATGTATTTCATCCAGTTTAAACAATGGATGATGGTTCAACCAGAAACCGAGTTCATCGAAGCAGTTTGTAAATTCTCTGCTGTTGAGTGGCTCTATTATAGTCATGAAATGAAGGAATCGAAATATTGCATAATAACAGACAGGTCTTTCCTCACGGTTTAAAAATATTCTGCACTTTGCACTTTTACCCCTCTGTGGTATATACATACTGTACATACACAAATATATACGTATATGTATATATATATATATATATATATATATATATATATATATATATATATATATATATATATATATATATGTGTGTGTGTATGTGTGTGTGTATATATGTGTGTGTGTGTGTGTGTGTATACGTACATGCATACATACATACATTCACTCATATAAATGATATATATAAATAAATAATTCAGCCCGACGAACTATGTTCATCGCTATAAAAAAAAAGGGAAATGATTACTGCCTGCATTTAAATAAACAAATATCCTGATTAAATTTCTGTTCGGGTGTATATACAGACACACACCACACACACACACGTCACATACACATATATAATATATATATATATATATATATATATATATATATATATATATATATATATATATATATATATATATATATATATATATATATATATATATATATATATATATATATATATACACACACACACACACACACACACATATATATATATATATATATATATATATATATATATATATATATATATATATATATATATATATATATATATATATATATATATATATATATATATATATATATATATATATATATATATATATATATATATATATATATATGTGTGTGTGTGTGTGTGTGTGTGTATGTATGTATGTATGTATGTATGTACATAAACGCACACGCACGCACATTAAATCAAGATAACTCATTTTAATTGCTTGCAGCCAATAATCATTTCCCTTTGTAATAAAGATGAACATGAGAAGCTCTTTAGGAATCAAAATTAAATGCAGTGAATGTCTGTATATATGTATGCCAGCAATAACTGGCAGCTATCTTTTAACATTTCAGGATCTCATCTGGCTCAAAGACATAGGTATTTATTGTTACTCTTGTAATTGGTGTGCATCGTTTTGTTGCAGTATTATAGGTTTCGAAAATATGATTTTCTTCGTATTGAAATCAAATGTTCGAATTCTATTGCCTCTTGAATTTATGCAGAGGGGTGGGGGTTGGGGGGAGGGGGCGGTGAGAGCGAGCGAGCCTGGCATGTTTTCCACGCGCCAAACACACAGTAGGTGTCGGACGTTCCCCATGATTATTTTTTTAAATAATAAACTTGGTTGTGGATTTTATAACCTATCACCTGACACATCCATTCAAAAAAGAAAAATGTACAACATTTGCAAACTGCTGCATTGCGTGCTAATTGCATTCCTTTTATGGGTTGATTCTAGAAAATTAAAAATTCGTTCATTGTGATTTACTAGCAAAAGAGGTGGGTGCAGTTAACTGAAGGCCTATTAAAAAACATGCCAGTAAACAACTTGGCATGGGGCTTGTCATTGCAGAGAAAGGGCATGTACCCGAAAGGCTGCTGAATTAATGAAATTAATATTTTTTACGAAAGAGTTATCCACTTCCATATCACTACGTTGACAATGTCCACCTCTCTCTCTCTCTCTCTCTCTCTCTCTCTCTCTCTCTCTCTCTCTCTCTCTCTCTCTGAGTACTGTTTATTATCCGCTACGTAAAGCGAGTAAGGATAGCGTAAAGGAAAGATTAACAATTAAAATATGCGCCGAGGTTTCTTCGGCACAATCGAGTTTTCAGCACAGCCGCTACAGCATATAATCAAGGCCACCGAAAATAGATCTATCTTTCGGCAGTCTCGGTATAATGTTGTACGAGCCATGGCCCATGAAATTTTAACCACGGTCCGGTAGTGGCCTATCCTATATCGCTGCCAGAAGCACGATTGTGGCTAACTATAATCTTGAATAAAATAAAAAATACTGAGGCTAGAAGGCTGCAATTTGTTATGCTTGATTATTGGAGGGTGAATGATCAACATACCAATTTGCAACCCTCTAGCCTCAGTAGTTTTCAAGATCTGAGGGCGGACAGAAAAAGTGCGGACAGAATAAAGTGCGGACGGACAAAGGCGGCACAATAGTTTTCTTTGACAGAAAACTAAAATGGGGAATAACACTGAATTGCACAGAATCAAATACAAACACTATTTGTCATTATTGAATCAGAAGCGATTAGGTAAATGATTTGGAAGTTCAATAGAAGCAATAAATGGGTATATAATCCAGGAAACAGTCAACAAAAGCCACGGGACAGAGTCTTCAGAAAGTAGCTGACGAAACAGCATTCCACACAACTGGGATATACACCCGAATAACGCAATTTAAAAACAAATTTACTCTAATTTCTTTATTTTGCTATTGTGGTGGATGAGATTTCTTAAATTGGTAAACGCCATATTCATACGTATATGTATATACTCGTTTATATAACTATATAACTATAACTATATATAGATATACTATATATATATATATATATATATATATATATATATATATATATATATATATATATATATATATATATATATATATATATATATATATCTATATATATATATTTTCATATATATTTTTATTGATAATAAGTATATATATACAGATATATATATAATATATATATATAGGTTATATGAATATATATCAACTCATATAACTCAGGTGTTTTGCATTTGGAGACGATATCCACCCACCTATATTGACCGTGTATAAACCATATATATATATCACATCATATTCATATACAATCAGAAAGCTACAAACGTCCTTTAATATCAATTCGCTCTACCTCGGAAATAATATATTTTCATATATGTTACCGAAGGGGAATTTTTTAGTTGATAATAAGTCCACCGTCCCGTGGGGTCGAACCAGCGACGGACGAGGACTCAGGACTACAGGGACACACTAACCCATTCGGCCACAAGAGAGGTTATAAGTGAATATCGCCTCCCATCAACTCACCCGTCGAACTCAGGTGTTTTGCATTTGGAGACGATATCCACCCACCTCTGCCATGTTGACCGTGTAGTGTGTTTGTCGCACGTAGCCATATTATGACTATTTATCACATCACCGTGATTCATATACAATCAGAAAGCTACAAACGTCCTTTAATATCCAATTCGCTCTACCTCGGAAATAATATATTTTCATATATGTTACCGAAGGGAATTTTTAGTTGATAATAAGTCCACCGTCCCGTGGGGTCGAACCAGCGACGGACGAGGACTCAGGACTACAGGGACGCACTAACCCATTCGGCCACAAGAGAGGTTATAAGTGAATATCGCCTCCCATCAACTCACCCGTCGAACTCAGGTGTTTTGCATTTGGAGACGATATCCACCCACCTCTGCCATGTTGACCGTGTAGTGCGTTTGTCGCACGTAGCCATATTATGACTATTTATCACATCACCGTGATTCATATACAATCAAAAAGCTACAAACGTCCTTTAATATCCAATTCGCTCTACCTCGGAAATAATATATTTTCATATATGTTACCGAAGGGGAATTTTTTAGTTGATAATAAGTCCACCGTCCCGTGGGGTTGAACCAGCGACGGACGAGGACTCAGGACTACAGGGACGCACTAACCCATTCAGCCACAAGAGAGGTTATAAGTGAATATCGCCTCCCATCAACTCACCCGTCGAACTCAGGTGTTTTGCATTTGGAGACGATATCCACCCACCTCTGCCATGTTGACTGTGTAGTGCGTTTGTCGCACGTAGCCATATTATGACTATTTATCACATCACCGTGATTCATATACAATCAGAAAGCTACAAACGTCCTTTAATATCCAATTCGCTCTACCTCAGAAATAATATATTTTCATATATGTTACCGAAGGGGAATTTTTTAGTTGATAATAAGTCCACCGTCCCGTGGGGTCGAACCAGCGACAGACGAGGACTCAGGACTACAGGGACGCACTAACCCATTCGGCCACAAGAGAGGTTATAAGTGAATATCGCCTCCCATCAACTCACCCGTCGAACTCAGGTGTTTTGCATTTGGAGACGACATCCACCCACCTCTGCCATGTTGACCGTGTAGTGCGTTTGTCGCACGTAGCCATATTATGACTATTTATCACATCACTGTGATTCATATACAATCAGAAAGCTACAAACATCCTTTAATATCCAATTCGCTCTACCTCAGAAATAATATATTTTCATATATGTTACCGAAGGGGAATTTTTTAGTTGATAATAAGTCCACTGTCCCGTGGGGTCAAACCAGCGACGGACGAGGACTCAGGACTACAGGGACGCACTAACCCATTTGCAATCATTGAAAAGGTAACAGAGAAGGCCTGGTACAATTTAAGGTATTCGGTTTTGCAAGAATCCCAGAATCAAATGTCTGGCTCGCGTACGTTTTAGAAGTCAACATTGGAATGGATGGTGGCAGTCGTCATTTATAGATTTTGGCTTGGATTGATTGATTTTAATTTGCGTTATGTATAAATCAGTAATGGAACCTGGTAATAAATATACAGTTTTGAATAGTAAAGGCTCGCTGTTGTATACTTTTGTGATTTGAACTGAAGAGAACAGCCCCACCCACTCCTGGAGAGAGAGAGAGAGAGAGAGAGAGAGAGAGAGAGAGAGAGAGAGAGAGAGAGGCAGCGGAAAGAAACCCTCCTTTCCCATATTGAGAGGACAGTGTGGAAGTCGGGTTGATTCAGCTGCAGTGCTGTTAGTGCATCTCATGCGGTGCACTGTAGGCATTACTTAAGATTCTTTGCAGCGTGCCGTCGGCCCCTAGCTGCAGCCCCTTTCACATTCCTTTTACTGCACCTCCTTTCGTTTTCTCTTTCTTCCATCTTACTTTCCACCCTCTCCTAACAATTAAGTATACCTTAGTTTAACCAGACCACTGGGTTGATTAACAGCTCTCCTAGAGAGGGCTGGCCCGAAGGTTTAGACTTATTTTACGTGGCTAAGAACCAATTGGTTACCTAGCAACGGGACCTAGAGCTTATTGTGGAATCTGAACCACATTAAACGAGAAATGAATTTCTATAACCAGATATAAATTCCTCTTAATTCTTCATTGGCCGGTCGGAGAATCGAACGCGGTCTCCTAACAATTGATTCATAGGGCAACTGCTTTGAGGTTTTCTCCTGTTACACCTTTCAAACCTTTTACTAACAATTTCCGTTTCAGCTCTGACTGCCCTCACAGGTCCCAGTGTTTGGCCTTTGGCCTAAATTCTATGTTCAATTCAATTCAATTTAATCTCGTCATAAGGGAAATTGTTGGATTTATCGCTTAATCTGTTCACTAGCAAATGTGTAGATCAACGTCCTGGCTGTCTTGACGTAATCTGATATTGGAGGGGCGAGTCGGTGGCATCCACTCCCAGGAAGATGCTGCAATATGTTCTTCATTGCGGTGAAGTCAGTCTAGTGATTTACTTGGGTATGTCGATGTTTTCATTTTGCTCATATATCCAGTTTCGTTACGTTGCTCTCTCTCTCTCTCTCTCTCTCTCTCTCTCTCTCTCTCTCTCTCTCTCTCTCTCTCTCTTGTAGCTTCCCCCGATGAAATCACTGAGAATATCTTTCTTATTCGAAACGCCATTGGGTCAAAAATTGCATTTTTTTAATTTTTTTTTTTTTAGTTTTGATGAATATTGCCCTTGGGATGATGTCAGTTATTAGTACGAAGAGTAGGAGATCTTTTATCCTGCTTCCTGATCAAATTAACTCCTAGTTCAGTTGATGACAAATTTCTTGCAAATTGCATGACATTTATGCTGCCGTATTGATTCAAATTACACTCGTTCATTTCAAGTTCTGTTTTGTAATTCTAAAGATAAAGAAATTCTTACAAATGTTTCTATGTGAATGTACTTGCATTAACTGATAATAATACTGAGAGTGAAAATTGAAGGATCTGTACAGAATAGCCAAAACTAAAATCACACTGCTTGCATGTTTCTAATACAGAGTCAAGTTGCCATGCTTAATCAGTCAAGGTACAAAGTAAACTTTCTGTGAAATGTAACGTTAGATTTCAAAGTAATTGTACAAAATGGTTATGAATTTAATAAGAGTCTTAATAACACAATAATTAAATGAATCTGAACTATCTACTCACATTTATTTTATACTAAAATTATTCAGAAAATGACGAACTATCAAAAAAGTTGTGTTCAAAGACAGTTTAAATTGTTTATCACAGATTATTTTTTTTTAATTTCCAAATCGTTTTCGCTCCATCGAATTGAGTTGTTCAAAGGAAAACGAAACACGAGTCATAGCCACATTTCTCTCTGATTCATTTAATAATAATAAAAATAAGGGATTAAATGTTCGCTTTCAAAAACTTCTACATTCCCAATTAAATCATGACACAGAAACCAGCTTCGGTTTTGTTTGAGAAAAGTTCGATTCGTGAGTTTGTATAAACCTGATGTGTCACTTGTTGCGCTTCTTCGCTTTTCTGTGAACCAACTGACTCGATATTTTTTCAGGGTTGGCTGTGGGCCAAGAAAGGGTGGTTTTTTCTTTTTCGAGTGTTGGCTTTGGGCTGACATTGTTTTCGGTCGTCAAATATTATGGGTCGAGGCTGTCGTGATCCAAACAAATTTTAATCAATTGTCAAAAGTATTTTATGACATCAGCCAAGGAAGATTTATGGATGCTTGTTATTTGTGTTTGGAAACATATTATGGAAAGTTATGACTGGAATCCAGGGATATTTTCCTGTAAGGAAAAGTTGGAATTTTCAAAAGCGTAATATTTTCTGTAAAATTTCTTATATCTCTTTATCATTATATTTATTTATCTATTCATGGTTGCAGTAATTCAAGTACGTATGTAAAAATGTTCATTCTCATGAAGAATTATGCATTAAACGACATTCACCTCTCTCTCTCTCTCTCTCTCTCTCTCTCTCTCTCTCTCTCTCTCTCTCTCTCTCTCTCTCAGTTTGAGTGTTACCTCATAACTCTGAATCTGAATGAGAAAATTGTGTTTTAGTAAACTATAACAAATGGGAACCACTTATCGAGAGACTAACTAAGCTTACGATGTTTACATCAGTGTTTTTTGTCTCTCAATACAAGTGCGTATATATGGTGATTTCTTTTATTTAAGAGAGAGAGAGAGAGAGAGAGAGAGAGAGAGAGAGAGAGAGAGAGAGAGAGAGAGAGAGAGAGATCCAGCTTCCCCATACACCTTAGCTTCCAGTACCTGTTTGACAAGTTCATATCGTTGGTTTAATTAATGATGACGGATTCCAGAATCTGCTTTTTGTGCAGAAATGTTTATAAGTTTTCCTCCAAGATTATAAAACGACCAGAATACTTTAAGGCTTGTACACAAATTGATGTCGTCGGCCACCAGTACACAAATTGATGTCGTCGGCCACCAGATAAATTTTATGGAGTTTTGTGAACACCCAAATCACCCTTTGGTGATTGAAAATAAACGGTTTATCAGATTTGGAATGTTCTGAATCTTTTTTGATGCTGTCAGTATATTGAAGTTTGGTTTGCCGTTGTCGTCCATTAGGGTACTGTCTCTGCGACCTTTGTAAAAGTTTGTATCTACTTTGTGATATTTTTCTAGAGTTAATAAGGGTAGAATTACAGGGTCAGTACATTTTTACCATGTTATCAGTTCGGTTTGAAACTTGTATACCATCAGCGTTAGGGCTTAGCAGATGCAGTTAAAATGTAGGATTGGAATACGCCCAGAAGATATGATGAGAGATGTACAGTACTAAGATGTTAACACTCCCCTTTCACATAGATACTTGATGGCTGTGATCACCAACCATTTTTTGACGATTCTTTGGCCTCCTTGACTGTGAAATACTTACTGATTGAATGCCCCACTCTTGGACTCTTAGAACTCGAAACTATCTTAGTCTTGGGGCGGAGATGGGAGGTACTCCATTGCAAGGGTTTTCTGGAGGCTCAGTAGTGTACGATACCTGTGGAATTTTTCAGTTCATTTTAGGGGTTGTTTTTTTTTGTTTTTTTTTCGAACGTCCTTTGTGTGTCCTGAGGCTGTGATATTTCACTTGCGTAGCTCAGTAAAAACGCTTGAATCAGTAATGGCATCATTAACAACTGTCACCAGTGCCTGCTGGTGGCACGATGCCAAGGTGAAGTGTACGGGAATGTAAACTTGGTATTGACCTGAGAGAGAGAGAGAGAGAGAGAGAGAGAGAGAGAGAGAGAGAGAGAGAGAATATCTTGCGACACTTTGAACACTAGGGTGTGAAGATTACACCGTCGATGTCCTGTTTCCAGTGATGATAATGGTATGGCATTTGGAGGGCTTTTCATCACAACGTCTCTCTCTCTCTCTCTCTCTCTCTCTCTCTCTCTCTCTCTCTCTCTCTCTCTCTCTCTCTCTCTCAAAAGTAATGAATCTTGTACAATAATCGTAGACCATGAACTTCGCTTTCCTATCCGTCGCGCCTGAGAAAAGTTCCGTTCATTAGGTGCATCACGTATCAGAAAGAAGTTCGCCTTTCTCAAACAGGTCCCTGTAGTAATATTTAATCGTAGACTGTTATTGAGAACAGGTTTTGTTAATGTATTATGGCGTAATCTTTTTAATTAAAGTGTTTTCATTATCATAACTGTTGATATATTTGTAATCTTTGTGTATATCTCATCGCTACTCTTCGGTTACATCTAAAATGTGAGAGTGATGAAGATTCTGAGATTGTTTTGACTTTGCATATTACGTTAATTATAATGATGATGTTAAATTCTACCGTTCATTCATTCTTTTGATTTTTCCCATCTCGTTTGGATACGTCTTTGCATTTTGATTTTTTAGCAGTTTTATTCATGCCTCGTCAGTTTAGATTCCAGAAACAGACATAATTTCTTTTCACGCAAATTCCGGAAGGTCATGAATGTAGCAGATCGCTAAATACCTGGGGAAGAGGAGACGCTCGTGATGAGTCCGACTGAGTAGATGGTGATGGGATGAGTCTCCGATGGGTATTGGTGTTCCCTCTCGTTGCTGGATGTCACTGGCACACCTTCGACAGGAGAGGAATCTGCCGTGCCTTTGGTGTCTGTCCGTCATGTTTAATTTGGCTGAACGGTGCAGCAATTCTGAATTGGCTTTATGACACTGGGCTGTAAAATCATTATATTTTCCTTTTTTGGGGTTAAAAGTTTAAGAATCTGTTTTATTTAATGGGTTCTTTGAAACATTCTGCACTTTGAAACAGAGTCTTGATATTGTATTTGAAAGAAAGAATGGAATATTCCCTTCCGAAAGCTAGTAAAATCATTTCCCATACCATTTATTGTTAGGAAAAAACAAGTGAAGTGTTTACCGTCGTCATGTTGATAGTTTTTCGTTGAGTGCTGATGAAGGTGGTGTACGTATGTGTCTTTGTAGACAGGAAGAAAACCCCTTTACAATCTTCCTTTGTTCTCGATGCATATATATGGGATATTATAAAACTGTATATATTCCATTGTATGTGAAGTCATGTTACATTTAAGAGAAATAGAAAGACCGGATCCATTTTGAATGAATTTCACATTAACTGCTTAAAGGCTTTCGACTATCGGATAAAACGATCAAATATCCTCTTTCAAGCGACGCCCTAAATTGGCGACTCTTGCTGTTTTGGTTCCGGGATTTCGTCCTCAAACTTTTTTTTTAATTTTTTTTTTTTGCCTGCTGTTGCAGTCCCAATATTTTCCCCTTTTTTTGTATTTTATATAATATCTAAATCTGTGTTTTTTTTTAAACGAAACCTTTTTGTCCACGTTTGTTTTATTTTGTATATTGGTAACTTTTGAGTATTTTCTTGTAGTGACAAGGGTAAACGTGTTTTAACAGGTTTACCCTTGTCACTGCTATTTTGCTGACCCTTGCGTAATCGTATTTTGGGCGGAGGTCAGCCGGCTGGGGAATTTTATTCTCCCTGTCCCCACGCTCTTCCTGCTTTCGTTGGTGTGAGTGGAAATATAAGTGGTTTTCGACAATTTTTTTTACCGTGTGCAGTGTTGTATGCTTCAATCCCCTTCATGGTTTTTTTCTTTCTTTGTTTTTGTGCCTTTTTATATTGGTTTGAATTTTCGTGTTCGGTTGACTATTGCTTTGTCCTGATGATCTTTTATGATTTGAATAACCATTTTCAGCAGTATCTGTGGTGATATACCTGTATCTTTCTTTATTCACTTGATTTAGTATACCCTTGTAATTCACTCTCATAGTGCAACTAATACTGATAAGAAACACAAGGACCTCCCTGATATTCTGTGCTTGCTATTTGTACTTCCATTGAGACGCGAATTTTTTTTCTTCCTGCATTTAATGACTCTAATGCATTTGACGATCTGGAATAACGGTCTCTTTGTCATAACTCGCTGTTATGGCTTTAGGCATTTTCCAGTGTAGTTGGAATTCCTTTCACACATCAGACCTGTTTACGGATATAACTGTGGTGGTTTAAAGCACAACGCTTGCTCCTTTCCAAGCAAGCATGAAGGTGTCTACTCGACTGACTAAGAGGGAGGTCGGTTTTCCACAGGTGAGTTCAGCACATTTGCTCATATTTAAATTCACCTCTGTTGATTTTAAGCGTTATTTTATAGACGCCTCTCGTCTCCATGATTTTAAATGAATACACATTGTTTTGTTTTGCCCAAAAATATTACTAGCAGTTTGTGGGCTGTATATCTTTCGTTCGCTAAATGCAAGCGAGAGAGAGAGAGAGAGAGAGAGAGAGAGAGAGAGAGAGAGAGAGAGAGATTATAGTGCGGACATTTGAATGACTTGAATTGGCGATTGTTTGTGTACTTTTTAAAGAAACTTCAAAAAGAATGATTAAAGTTCGTTCAAAAAATAACTATTTCAAAGTCCTGTATTTTATCCTCGTCATTCGACAGGTTTTGAATAAAGAATGGTGGACAGTAGATGTCACTTTATTTATCTATATTTTTCTTTAGTTTTGCCACTACTGGGAAAGATCAGTTCAAAGTTTAACCATATTACAGCTCTGTTTTTGTGTAAATCTGTTTGTAAATCGTATTAGTCTGCTGTTACAACTGTTTCATTTCTTATTTCCTTCCGTTTATTCTCTCTCTCTCTCTCTCTCTCTCTCTCTCTCTCTCTCTCTCTCTCTCTCTCTCTCTCTCTCTCTCTGAAATGGAATCCTAATAATTGTCATTAATAATCCTTACGCTTTCTTGCATACATACCTGTAGTGCCTAGAAGTAATGTTGTATATTCATATACCGTTCATTTATTTTGCTTCCAAGAAGCTTTTAGAGGAAATTAGGTAATTTTTTTCAGTGAAAATGATTTTTGTTGCCTTACATAATGATATTAGTTCATTGAGGTTAAGAGGACTGGATTAGTGAGGGAAAATGTTTTCAGAAATTTAATACATAATGTCTCTTAGTTACGTGCCTCTAATCAGGTTATATAGCTTCTCTCTCTCTCTCTCTCTCTCTCTCTCTCTCTCTCTCCTCTCTTTTGACCTCTGTTGAAGTTAGCTCTCTCTCAATCTTTTGCTTTTTCTATTATTTCTCTTTTCAATCTGAGACACTATATATATTGTATAGTCTGTTTTCAAAGCTCTCTCTCTCTCTCTCTCTCTCTCTCTCAGAGAAATGAATCCACACCTATTACCTTCAAATGAAATTGAGCTTCCCTTGACAATACTTTCATGAACATTTAATGAATGGTAATTGGGTTTTCATGGGCACTTTTCCCTCATACTCTTTCCTCATTTATTTGCAGTTAACAGATAATTATTATTCTCTATTGCTTATTCGCTGCTTCAAATGTATTTTCTTGGTTTTCGATTCTCTCTTTGTTCCAAGCAGCGCTTACCAAGAGTTACTTTCCTTATTCTTTTTAGTTTTTGCTTCATTCTTTTTAGTTCCATTTAATATTTTCTGGTTAGTTTCCTGTAAAAGAAAACTATTGTGCCGGCTTTGTCTGTCCATCCGCACTTCATTCTGTCCGCACTTTTTCTCTCCGCCTTCAGATCTTAAAACTACTGAGGCTAGAGGGCTGCAAATTGGTATTGGATCATCCATTCTCCAATCATCAAACATACCAAATTGCAGCCCTCTATCCCCAGTAGTGTTTATTTTATTTAAGGTTAAATTTAGCCTTAATCGTGCTTCTGGCAACGATATAGGATAGGCCACCACCTGGTCGGGGTTAAAGTTTCATGGGCCGCGGCTCTTACAGCATTATACCGAAACCAACGAAGGATAGATGTATTTTCGATGTCCTTGGTTATACGCTGTGGCGGCTGCACAGAAAACTCGATTGCGCTGAAGAAACTTCGACGCATTTTTTACTTGTTTTTTATTGTTCACTATTTCGCTTCTAGTTGCTTAGTAAAGTGCTTACTTGTTTCGGCAAGTGGCACTTTGCTCTTTTATTCTTATTACTCTACAGTTGCTCGGCTTTCTTAAGAGGAAGTTCTTCGTCGAAGTCGTGATAGTCGCGGGAATGATACTTGAGTGTGAATTTGTTCTATGATTTGAAGCTTCAAGCTCTCTCACATATATTAGTATATATATGTAGGTAATTCTAAAGGGCTCATTTTATTTGGGTCTCATGAAGCTCTTGACTGACTTTTTAGGCTCCTCTCTTATTCATTCGGGAATTATTTCTGCCTCGGTCCAATAATGTGAATAACATGTTATTTTTTTTTTATTTTTTGAAGTGCGACGTAACATCTTTTGTTGGGTCGCAAAAATAGAAATAATCTCATTCTTTCTTTAAGAAATCTTATTTGTTTCCAATTCAACTTCACAGGAGATATTTTGGTATTTAATTTTTCTTGTTATTTAAATTTTATTTCTTGATATTTGGTATAATTTATTTTACCAGAATTTTATTTAGTAGAATTAAATCTAAAAATATATTTGATTTATGATAAAAATAATGTTTCACAAATTCAATACCTAATTTATGCAATAAAAGAAAATTAAAGTTCATATACTTTTTGCATATAAAAATACCTTTAAAAAACTTCAATATTTAAGACAAAAATCAATTTAAGATTCATTAAAAAGAGAAAATAAATGAAATCTTTAAAAAGTAAAAAAAAAAAGCAATTTGATTACCATATTTTTCGTAGTTTTGCCCTTATTTTGATGACTGATTTTAGTTTACCGTTTACGGATATATTCTTATAACAAAGTTTTATGAAAAAAATCTCCGTTAAAATCAATTAATATAAAATTAAAGGTTAAATGGTCATATACCTTTTGTATATCAGTAAATTTTAAACTAAAATCATTCATCAAAAAGAGTGCAAAACTCCCAAAAAATATTGTATTCGAATTAAAATATTTTGAAAACTTTTTACATATTTCATTTATTTTCCTTTTCTTAGATTTTTGATTTCTGAAAATTTTGAATGTTTTAACAGTATTTTTATATACAAAACGTATATGGTTATTTAGCCTTTAATTTTATCTTGATTATTATTTAACGGAGATTTTTTCAAATAACTTTGTTATAATTATATATCCGTAAAAGTTAAACTACACTCAGTCATCAAAAAGAGGGTAAAACTACAAAACATATCGTAATCGTATTGAATTTTGTTTTATTGATTTTTATGTTGCTTTTTGTCTTAAATCTTAAATGTTTTTTTAGGTCATTTTTTATTGTTTTTTAACTTAATTTTTTATATAATTGTGTTATAATAATATATCAGTAAACGTTAAACTAAAATCAGTCATTAAAAAGAGGGCAAAACTCTAAAAAAATATTGTATTCAAATTGAAATAGTTTTGAAACTTTTTACATATTTCATCTATTTTTCTTTTTGTAATAATTTTTTAAACTGATTTTTGACTGAAATTTTTAATGTTTTTAACAGTATTTTTGTATACAAAACGTTTATGACCATTTAGCCTTTAATTTTATCTTCATTGCTTTTTTTTAATCGTAAACGGTAAACTAAAATCAGTCATCAAAAAGAGGGCAAAACCCCATGGAACATCGTAATCAAATTGAATGATTTTTTTTACTTTTATTTCATTTATATTTCATTTATTTTATTTTTTATTACGATTTTAAATTATTATTATTATTATTATTTATTATTATTATTATTATTATTATTATTATTATTATTATTATTATTATTATTATTATTATTATTATTATTATTATTATTATTATTATTATTCCATTCTAAAAATTTTATATACCTTAAATAATATATATCTTAAAAAATAAATAATATTTTATTAATTAATTTATTATTTTTTCTCGTTTTTATTAGTTTTTAATTTTTAATTTTTTATTTCTTTATTTAAGTAATTTTTATTAAATTATTTATTATTTTGTCATTATTTTTAATTTGATTTTCATTTATATGTGTGTTTATATTTTATTTATTTTTTTATTTAATTTTACTTATGTTTTATTTATTTTTATTTTTATTTTTTATTTACTGTTCATAAATTTTTATTTAAAATTTTTTTATTTAGTTTTTAATATATTTATTTTTATTTTTTATTTTTGTACTTATATTTTTATTTATTTTGTTTTAATTTATTATTTCTTCTTTTGTTTATTTTTTTATTTATTTATTTATATTAATTTATTTTTATTTAATCTTATTTTTTATTTACATTTATTTATTTTATTCATTTTTATTTATTTTTATTTATTTATTTTTATTGTTATGATTTTTATATATTTTTTATTTTTATTTATTTTTATTTGTTTTATTTGTTTTTATTTATTCAATTTTTTAATTCTTTATCCTTAAATATATTTATTTTTATTTAGTTTTGTTTATCTCATTTATTTTCATTTACTTTTTTATTTCTGCTTATTTTTATTTATTTTTATCTATTAATTTGAATTCATATAGTTAATTATTTGTTTTTGATTTTTTATTTGTATTTATATATACACATATATTTACACACATTTATATATATATATATATATATATATATATATATTTATATATATAATTTTTTTATATATTTATTTATTATTTTTTTTTATTTTTATTTATTTATTTTGATTTTTATTTATGTATTTTTTATATTTTTTATTTATTTTTACTTAATTTATATTGTTTTTTATTTTATTTTTATTTATATATCTTCTTTTCTTTTATTTTTATTTATTTACTTAATTATTTTTTATTCAATGTTATATACTTATTTATTATTATTTATTAATTTTTAATTACTTTTATTTATTTATTTTATTTATTTATATTTATTATTTATTTTTTATTTGTTTATTTACATTAATTTTTATTTATTTATTTTGTTATTTTTATTTATCTTTTTTTATTTATTTATTTTGTTATTTTTATTAATTTATTTTTATTTTACTTATTATTTTTAGTTATTTTTTATTTATTTTTTGTATTTATTAATTATTAATCTTTTATATTTATTTACGTATTATTTATTTTTTTATTTTTATTTATTTATTTATTTGTTTGTTTATTTTTTTATCTATTTTTATTTATTTTTAATTTATATTTATTGTTATTTATTTAATTTATATTAATTTATTTTTATTTATTCAATCTTGTACATTTTTATTAATTTATTTGCATTTTTAATTTTTATCTATTTGTGTTTTTATTTTTATTTATTTATTTCTTTTCAATACAATTTATTACTTTTTATTTATTTTCCTTTTTTTCAGTCATTTTTATTTAATGATTTTTATTTAACTTTTTTATATTTATGTTTTTTATATTCATTTCATATTTCTATTGTAGTAAATTCTTCTGTATTTTTTATAATTGATTTTTATTTATTTATTTTATATTATTTTTATTTATTATTTATTTGTATTTATTTTTATTTATATTATTTATTTTTTATTTATTTTTTATTTTTAGATTGATTTAGTTTTAGTTATTTTATTTTATTTATTTTAATTATTTATTTAATTATTTTTTATATTTTCGTATATTTTTATTTATTTTATTTTTATTTACTTATTTATTATTATTTATCCATTTCTTTATATTTTTATTTATTAATTTTTAGTAATTTATTTTTATTTACTTTTATTCATTTTTTATTTATTTATTTTTATTTTTTATTATTATTTTTGTTTATGTATATTATTTATTTTTATTCTCAATTTTATTTATTTATTTGTTGTTAGTTATTTTTTTATCTATATTTATAATTATTTATTTATTCATTTTTATTTTTTACATTAATTAGTTTTTTACTTATCTTTGTTTATTCGATTGTTTATTTATTTTTATTTATTTATTTATTTATTTGTTTATTTATTTATTTATTTATTTATATTTATTTTCTACTTTCAATTATTTTTATATTTAATTTTATTTATTATTTTTATTCATTTTTTTATTAATCTTAGTTATTTTTATTTATTTTATTATAATTTTATATATAATTATATATATATATATATATATATATATATATATATATATATATATATATATTTATATATATATATATATATATATATATATCTATTTTTATTTATTTATTTTTGTTTCAATTTATTTTTATTATTTTATTTTTTTATTTATTTACTTATTTGTTTATATATTTAATTATTTTATATATATTTACTTATTATTTTATATGCATTTATCTTTTTTAATTTATTTATTTATATTTATTTATTTTTTTATTAATATTTTTTCCAAATTAAAAATTTTTTTATTAATTTTTTTATTTGCTCATTTAATTTTTTTTTTATTTATTTATTATTTTTTTTTTCAAGTTTTTATTTGTTTTTCATTAATTTATGTATTTATTTTTATTCTATTAATTATGTAATTTTATTTATTTATTTTTTTGATTATTTAATTTATTTTTTATTTATTTTTATTTCTTTTTTATATTTTTTTATTTTTAATTTGATTTATCTATTTATTTAGTTTTTATTTTTATTTCCTTTATTTTTATTTATTTTTATTTATTTATTTATTTATTTATTTTTATTTATTTTCATTTACTTTTTTATTTTATTTATTTTTTATTTATTTTATTTTTTTATTTATTTACTTTTATTTATTTATTTATCTTTACTTGTTATTCTTATTTATTTAATTTATATTCGTATATTCATTTAATTTTATTTTTTTATATTTATTTGTTTCATTTATACCTATTTATTTATTTTTATTTTTATATTTCTTATATTTTCATTGTTATATGTTTATTAGTACATTTTTATTTTTTTATGAATGTTATTTATTTATTTTTTATTTATTTATTTTTATCTTATTTATATTTTTATTTATCTTTTATTTTTTTTTACTTGCATTTATATTTATTTATTTATATATTTTTATTTATTTTTTATTTTATTTTTATTAATTTTTTTAGATTTATTTTGTTTTTTATTTCATTATTATTTATTTTTATTTAGTTTTATTGATTTTTATTTATTTATTTTTTACATTTATTAATTTTTTCATTTTTGTAGATTTTTATTTATTAATTTTAATTTAGTTATTTTTATTTAATTTTATATATGCTATTTATGTTTTATTTTTATTTATTTATGTATTCTTATTTATTTATTATATTTTTATTTTAATTATTTGTTTTCATTTATTTATTTTTATATATTTATTTGTATTTATTTTATTTTTTATTTCTATTGATTTTATTTATTTTATTTATTTTTATTTATTTTATTTATTTTTATCTATTTTATATTTTTTATTTATTTATATTTGTTTATATATTTTTTGTTTATTATTTTTTTATTTTTATCATTATTATTTATTTTTTTTTTATTTTTATTTTTTTTTTTTTTATTTATTGATGTTTTTATTTTTATTTATTTATTTACATTTATTTTTATTCATTTTTTATTTTTATTTATTTTTTTTTATTTGTTTTGATTTAATTTTTTTAATTTATTTATTTTCTTATTCTATTAATCTATTTTCATTTATTTTTATTAATTTTATTTATTAATACTTATTAATGTATTCATTTATTTCTATTTATTTATTTTTAATTATTTATATTTATTTATGTATTATTATTTATTCAATTTTATTTATTTATATTTATTAATTTTATTTATTTATTTATATATTTTTATTTATTATCATTTTTTTATTTATCATTGTTTATTTTTAATCGTTTTATTTATTTTAATCTATATCATTTTTATTTTTATTTATTTATTTATTCTTATTATTTTATTTGTATTAATAAAAGTAACCAAATAAATAAATGAAAATAAATAAATAAAAAGAAATAAATAAAATAAAATCTATATGTAAAACAAATGTAAATAAATAAAGAAAAATAAATAAATATCAATAAATAATAAATAAATAAAAATAAATTAAAAATAAATAAATATGAATAAAAATAAATAAATAATAATAAATAAGTAAATAAAATTATATAAAATTGAATAAATAAATACAGAAAAATAAAATAGACGAAAATATAAAAAATAAATTAAAAATATAAATTATATAAAATAAATAAAATAAATAAAAAATAAAAAATAAGAAAATTAAATGAAATAATAATATAAAAATAAATTAATAATATATAATAATAATTAATAAAAAATAAAATGTTAAATAGAAAATAAATAAATAAAAATAAATAAATAAATATAAATAGTATAATTAAATTAAATAATATGAATAAAAAAATAAAGTAAATAAAAATAAATAAATAAAACTAAATAAAAATAAATAATAATGAAATACAAAATAATATAAACTGATATAAAACAAAAATACATAAATAAAAATAAAATAAATAAAAAATAAATTAATAAATAAACCAAAAAATAAATTAATAAAAAAATAAATAAATAGATATAAAAACAAATAAAAAATAAACAAAAATAAAAGAGTAAACAAAAAATAAGATAAATAAAAATAAAAGATAAATAATGGTAAATAAATTAAATACATAAAAATAAATAACAATATACTAATAAAGATATAAAAATTAAAATACAAAAGATATAAAAATAAAAATAATTTACAATAAATAAAAATGTTTTTCTAACATTTATTCAAATTTTTGCGTTTTTATTTCAATTAGTAATCATAATATTTTGTATGAATGATAATTAGTAGAATAGAACCCAAAAATATACATGATTTATTATGATAAAAATACTTATTTAAAAATAGCAGAATAACATTTGAAAACTTAAGTAAAAATTAAAGTTTACGAATGTTCTATTTTACTTACTCATTTCTTAATCAATTTTATTTCTTTTTCTTATATCTATTTTAACTTTACTTTTATTCACATTTTATCACTTTTTTAGTGTTTTCTTAATAATTATTAAAATATTATTTATATCATATTCGTTCTTTATCTTCAATTATTTATTATATTTATTCCATATCATTTATTATTTTCTATATTTTTTCAATTTACTTTTCGTTTCAGCATAATTCTATACATTTCTGTCTGTTTTTGTGCTTATGTCTTTCTAACATTTATTCACATTTACTTGCATTCATTTTAATTAGTTTTTTTATGTAAACTATATATATATTTATTTAATCTTTTGTATTATTTTTATTTCTTATTTGCTTTATATTTGTTTTAATTTTCGTCTTATTTCATTTCATATGTTTTGTTTTGATTTTATATCTTTTTTCTGTTTAATTATTGTTATTGTTTTTTTAATTTACTTCTATCATAATTGTCTTCATTGTAATTAAATGGTATTTTTTATTTGAATTAAAAATAAAAATTACAAATACAAAGATAAAACAACAAAAAATAATTAATTAAGAAAAATTAGGTTGTAAGAATATATCAGAAAACGTTGAACTAAAATCAGTCATTAAAAAGAGGCAAAAATTCCTAAAAATACTGTTTTCAAATTTGATTTTTATTTTAGCTTTTTATATTATATTCATTTTCCTATTATTTGGTGATTTTTGAAATTGATTTTTCATTTAAATATTGATAGTTTTTTAATTTTTTTTAATAAAACTCGGCTATAAGAATATATCTGTAAAATGTAAACTAAATTCATTGATAATTAAGAGGGCAAAATTCCCAAAAATATGTATTCAAAATTGAAATATTTATTAAAACTTTTTATGTTACAT
This sequence comes from Macrobrachium rosenbergii, assembly GCF_040412425.1. NCBI lineage: Eukaryota > Metazoa > Arthropoda > Malacostraca > Decapoda > Palaemonidae > Macrobrachium > Macrobrachium rosenbergii. The sequence continues at coordinate 1,176,539 of NC_089789.1, read as the reverse complement.
TCTTTTTCCTTTTTTTAGGTAATTTTTTGAAACTGATGTTTTACTTAAATATTGATTGTTTTTTTAACGGTTGTATAATATATTTCCGTTATAATAATATATCAGTAAACGTTAAACTAAAATCAGTCATCAAAAAGGGGGCAAAACGCCCAAAAAACATTGTTTTCAAATTGAAATATTTTGGAAACTTTTAACACACTTTATTTGTTTTCCTTTTCTTAATGATATTTTAAATTGATTTCTGACTGAAATCTTGAATGTTTTTAACATTATATTTATATACAAGAAGTATATGACCATTTAGCCTCTAATTTTACCTTGATTGTTTTTTAACAGAGATTTTTCATGAAACTTTGTTATAAGAAATATATCCGTAAACGGTAAACTAAAATCAGTTATCAAAAAGAGGCAAAACTACGAAAAATATCGTAACCAAACTGATTTTTTTTTACTTCTTACATATTTCTTTTGTTTTCCCTCTTTAAAATTATTTTTAAATTTGTTTTTGTCTTAAATCTTAAATGTTTTTTAGGTCATTTTTGAAGTTGATTCTTTACCTCAATATTGATTGTTTTTTTATATTTTTTTTTATATAATTCTGTTATAATAACATATCAGTAAACGTTATACTAAAATCTGTCATCAAAAATAGGGCAAAACTCCAAAAAAATATATTAAAATTGAAATATTTTTGAAACTTTTAACACATTTCGTTTATTTTACTTTTTGTAATGATTTTTTAAACTGATTTTTTACTGAAATTTTGAATGTTTTTAACAGTATTTTTATATACAAAACATATATGACCATTTAGCTTTTAATCTTATCTTTATTATTATTTAACGGAGATTTTTTTTTATAATACTTTACTATAAGAATATAACCGTAAAATCTAAACTAAAATCATTTATCAAAAAGAGGGCAAAACTGCGAGAAATATCGTGATCAAATTGAATTATTTTTTTTTTTTTTTTACATATTTCATTTATTTTTTTTTTTACTTTTTCAAATGATTTATTATTATTATTTATTATTATTATTATTATTATTATTATTATTATTATTATTATTATTATTATTATTATTATTATTATTATTATTATTATTCTATTCTTAAAATTTTATGTATCTTAATAATATATATCAAATAATAAATAAATTCTTTATTAATTTATTTATTATTTTTTCCTAATTTTTATTAGTTTTTCATTTTTTATGTTTAATCCTTTATTTATTTGATTTTTACTAAATTATTAATTATTTTTTCATAATGTTTAATTTCTTTTTCATTTATGTATTTATTTATATTTCATTTATTTGTTTATTTAATTTTATTTGTGTTTTATTTATTTATATTTATATTTATTTCATTTATTTTTTATTTACTGTTTATTTTTTTAATTTATGAATTTTTTAAAATTTAGATTTAATTTTTATTCATTTTTATTTATTTTTATTTATTTTTCTTTTTATGTTTTTTATTTTGTATTTTTATTTATTTTTATTTATTCAATTTTTTTCTTTTTCTTTAAATATATCTATTTTGATTTATTTTTATTTTTATGTATGTATTTATATTTATTTTTTTTTTTCATTCATTTTTATTTATTTATTTTTATTTATTATTTTTTTATTTTTATTTATTTATTGTTTTCTTTAATAATTTATTAATTAATTCATTCTTTATTTACATTTATTTAGTCATTTAGTTATTTAGTTATTTATTCATATTTTATTTATCTATTTATTATTATGTTATTTATTTTATTTATTTTAATTTAATTTATTTATCTTTTATTTTTATTTATTTATTTTATACTTATTTATTTATTTTTATTTTTTTATATTTTTTATTTTACATTTTCATTTATTTATCTTTATTATTATTTATAATATTTATCATTTTATTTACTTATTTGTTATTTTTATCTATTTTTGTTATCTATTTTCATTTACTTACTTTTTTAATTGTATTTTTTTTATGTTTTATCGATTAATTTGTTTTTATATATTCATTTATTTATTTTTTATTTTTTATTTGTATTTACATATATATTTATCTATTTTCATATATTTAACTTTTTTCATTATTTTTATTTTTATATATTTTTAATGTATATTTTTAGGCATCTTTATTTATTTTTTATTTAGTTTTTAATCTTAATGATTTATATAGTTTTATTTATTTCATTTTTTAAATTTAATTTATTTTTATTTTTTACTTTTATTTAGTTTTATTTATTTTTTATTTTTTTTATTTATTTTCATATATTTTTTTATTTTTATTTAATTTATAATATTTTTTTTTTGATTTTTTTATTTGTATGTCTTTTCTTTTTTTTTTTATTTTATTCAATGTGATATACTTATTTATTATTATTTATTTATTTTTTATTTTATTTACTTATTTTTATTTATTTATTTATATTTATTATTTATTGTTATTTTTTATTTTCATTCCTTTTTATTTATTTATTTTTATTTATTTTTTTGTATTTTACTTATTTTTAATTATTTTTTTATTTATTTATATTTATTTATTCTTAATCTTTTATATTTATGAATTATTATTTATTTTTTATTCATTTTTATTTATTGATTGATTTGTTATATATATATATATATATATATATATATATATATATATATATTATATATATATATATTATATTTTTTTTATTTATTTTTATTACTTCATTTATATTAAATTATTTTTATTTATTTAATTTTGTTCATTCTTATTAATTTCTTTTTATTTTTCATTTTTATCCATTTGTGTTTTTATTTTTGTTTATTTATTTCTTTTTAATACTATTTATTATTTTTTATTTGTTTTCCTTTTTTCAGCCGTTTTTATTTTTCTATATTGATGTTTATTTGTTTTTTTACTTATATTTTTTATATTCATTTTTTATTTTAATATGTTTTTATAATTAGTTTTCATTTATGTATTTCTATTAATTTTATTTATTATATTTATTTTATTTATATTTATTCATTATTATTTATTTATATTTATTTATTTATTTTATTATCTTTATTTACTTTTTATTTTATTTTTTATTTCATTTTTATTTATTTTATTCATTTTCATTTATTTATTTTTATTTATTAATTTATTTTTACTTGTTATTCTTATTTATTTCATTAATTCATTTTTTTATTTTAATGTTACTTCTTATTTTTATTTATTTCATTTATATCTACTTACTTATTTTTATTTATTTTTTTATTTTTATATTTTTTTTATTTTAATTTTTATACCTTTATTAGTATATTTTGATTTATTTTTATTAATTTTTTATTTATTTTTTATTTATTTATTTTTATTTATCTTATTTATATTTTTATTTAATCTTTTATTTTTATTTTTATTTTTTTACTTGTTTATATTTATTTATTTATTTATTTATTTATTTATTTATTTATTTATTTATTTATTTATTTATTTATTTATGTGTTTTTATTTCTTTCTTAGTTTATTTTTATTTTTATTCACTTTTTTTATATTTGATTTTCTATTTTATTATTATTTATTTATTATTTAGTTTTATTTTTTATTTATTTTTTTATTTTATTTGTTTTTATTTATGCTATTTATATTTATTCATATTTATTTATTTATTTTTATTTATTTATTTTATTTATTTTTATTTTTTATTTTATTGATTTTATTTATTTGATTTATTTTTATTTATTTTATATTTTTTATTTATTTATCTTTATTCATATATTTTCTTTTATTTTATTCTTTATTTATTTATTCATTTTTATTAAATTTTATTTACTTATTTATTATTATTTATTTATTTTTTATTTATATTTATTTATTTTTTAATTTATTTTTACTTTAAGTTTTTTTGTTTTATATTTGTTTGTTTTATATTTCATTATTATTCATTTTCTATTTAGTTTTATTAATTTTTATTAATTTTTTTTACTTTTATTTATTTTTATTTATTTTTGTAGATTGTTAAATTTTATTTTAGTTTTTTATTTAATTTTTCATGCTATTTACATTTATTTATTTTTATTTATTTTATTTTGAATTTTTTTATTTTTATTATTTATTTAAATTTTTTTACTTATTTTTATTTATTTATTCTTATATATTTACTTTTATTGATTTTATTTATTTTTATTTTTTATTTTTATTGATTTTATTTATTTGATTTATTTTTATCAATTTCATATTATTTATTTATCTTTATTTATATATTTTCTTTTATTTTCTTTTTCTTTTTTATTTTTATTCAAATTTATTTGTTTAATTATTATTATTTTTTTAAATATTTATATTTACTGATTTTTTATTTATTTTTGATTATTTATTTTTATTGATATTTTTTATTTATTTGTATTTATTTATTTACACATTTTTATTAATTTCTTTAATTTATTTTTATTTATTTGTTTTTATTTCTTTTTTAATTTATTTTTATTAATTTTATTTATTAATTTTATTTTATTTATTGATTTATATTTATTTATTTTTAAATATTTATGTTTATTTTTTAATTATTTATATTTATTTATGTATTATTATGTATTCATTTTTATTTAATTATATTTATGTTATTTATTTATTTATCTACTATTTATATATTTTTATTTATTATATTTTTTTATTTATCAATGTTTATTTTTTGTTTTATTTATTTTAATTTATTTAATTTTATTTATTTTTATTTCTTTAGTTATTCTTCTTAATTTATTTGTATTGATAAAGATAACCAAATATAAATAAATAAAAATAAATAAATAAAAACAAATATAAATAAAATAAAATAAAATATATAAGTAAAAATAAATGCAAATAAATAAAAATAAATAAATGAATATCAATAAATAATGAATAAATAAAAATAAATAAAAAATAAATGAATATGAATAAGAAAATAAATAAATAATAATAAATAAATAAATAAATTTAAATAAAGTAAATAAATAGAGAAAAATAAAATGAATTAAAATATAAAAATTAAAAAAATAAATAAAAAGAATATAAACTAAATGAAAATAGATAAATAAATAAAACAAATAGAAGTAAAAAAACAAAAATAAATAAAATAATAAAAATAATATTAAAATAAATAAATAATAATAAATAATAATAATTAATAAAAAAATAAAAAGGTAAATATTAAAATAAATAAATAAAAATACATAAGTAAATATAAATAGAATAAATAAAATTAAATAAAAAAGATAAATAAAAATAAATAAATAAAACTAAATAACAACTAAATAATAATGAAATAAAAATATATATATATATAAAAATAATATATATATAATATATAAAAAAAACAAAAAAAATAAAAAAAAAAAAAAAAGTAAATTAACAAATAAAAACAAAAATAAATTAATAAAAAAATAAATAGAAATAGAAATAAATAAATAAAAATAAACAAAAATAGAAGAGTAATTAAAAATATATAAGATAAATAATAAAAAAATAAAAATAAAAAATAAATAAAGATAAACAAATTAAATACATAAAAATAAATAAAAATATGCTAATAAGGATATAAAAATTAAAATTAAAAAATGTAAAAATAAAAATAAGTTAAAATAAATAAAGATTTTTTTCTAACATTTATTCACATTTATTTGCATTTATTTCAGTTAGTAATCATAATGTTTTGTATGAATGATATTTGGTAGAATTAAATCCAAAAATATGCATGATTTATTATGATAAACATATTTATTTAAAAATAGTCGAATAACATTTGAAAACTTGAGTAAAAAATAAAGTTTACGAATATTCTATTTTACTTATTCATTTCTTAATCAATTTTATTTCTTTTCTTATATCTATTTTTGCTTAACTTTTATTCACATTTTCTCACTTTTTTTTTAGTGTTTTCTTAATAATTATTAAAATTTTATTTATATATTCGTTCTTTATCTTCACTTATTTATTATGCTTATACCACATCATTTGTTATTTTCTATATTTTTTTTAATTTACTTTTTGTTTCAGCAAAATTTTTGCATTTCTATCTGTTTTTGTGCTTATTTTTTCTAACATTTATTCACAATTATTTGCATTTATTTTAATTAGTTTATTATGTTATCTATATGTATATTTAATGGTATATCTTTATTTAATCTTTTGCATTATTTTTAAATTGTTGTGCTTTATGATCGTTTTAATTTTCATTTCATATGTTTTGTTTGATTTTATTTCCTTTTTCTGTTTAATTATTGTTATTGTTTATTTAAATTTACTTCTATCACAATTTTCTTCATTGTAATTAAATAGTATATGTCATTTGAATTAAAAATAAAAATTACAAATACAAAGATAAAACAACAATGGTAAATAATAATTAATTTTTAAAAAATTATGTTATAACAATATATCAAAACGTTGAACTAAAATCAGTCATTAAAAAGAGGGCAAAATTCCTAAAAAATATTGTGCTCAAAATTAAATTTTTTTTAGCTTTTTATGTTATATTCATTTTCCTATTATTAGGTGATTTTTGAATTTGATTTCTCATTTAAATATTGATTGTTTTTTAAGGTTTTTAATAAAACTCGGTTATAAGGATATATCTGAAAAAGTTAAACTAAATTCATTGATCATAAAGAGGGCAAAACTCCCAAAGATGTATTCAAAACTGAAATATTTTTTAAAACTTTTTATGTTACAACCCTTTTCCTTTTTTTAGGTGATTTTTTAGGTTGATTTTTTACTTAAATACTGATTGTTTTTTTAACAGATTTTTAAAATGTATTTCCGTTATAATAATATATCAGTAAACGTTAAACTAAAATCAATCATCAAAACGAGGGCAAAACTCCCAAAAAATATTGTATTCAAATTGAAGTAATTTTGAAACTTTTTACATATTTCATTTATTTTTCTTTTCTTAATGAGTTTTAAATTGGTTTTTGACTGAAATCTTGAGTGTTTTTAACAGTATTTTTATATAAAAATCGTATATGACCATTTAGCCGTTAATTTTATCTTTATTGTTTTTTAACAGAATATATCCTTAAACAAACTAAAATCTGTCATCAAAAAGAGGTGAAAACTACGAAAATTATCGTAATTAAATTGTATAATTTTTTACTAATAATATATTTAATTTATTTTCCTTTTTTTAATGACTTTTAAATTATTTATTTATTTATTTATTTATTATTATTATTATTATTATTATTATTATTATTATTATTATTATTATTATTATTATTATTATTATTATTATTATTATTATTATTATTATTGCATTCTTAAAATTTTTATATCTTAAATTTAATTTCTTGAGTTTGGTATAATTTATTTTACCAGAATTTTATTTAGTAGAATTAAATCTAAAAATATATATGATTTATTATGATAAAAATAATGTTTCACAAAGTCAGTTCCTAACTTATGCAGTAAAAGAAAATTAAAGGTCATATACTTTTTGCATGTAAAAATACCGTTAAAAAGCTTCAAGATTTAAGACAAAAATTCATTTAAAAGTCATTAAAAAAGGAAAATAAATTAAATATGTAATAAGTAAAAAAAAATCAATGTGATTAGGATATTTTTCGTATTTTGCCCTCTTTTCGATGAATGATTTTAGTTTACCGTTTATGGATATATTCTTATAACAAAGTTTTATGAAGAAAATCTCCGATAAAAACAATTAATATAAAATTAAAGGCTAAATGGTCATATACGTTTTGTATATCAGTAAACGTTAAACTAAAATCAGTCATCCAAAATATGGCAAAACTCCCAAAAAATATAGTATTCAAACTGAAATATTTTTGAGGCTTTTTACATATTTCATTTATTTTCCTTTTTTTAATGGTCATGGTTTTTTTTTCACTTTTACTTGCTTTCAATAAAACGTAATCTATTTAACGTCAGAGAATATTCAGTTGTGTTTTTCGATTTTTGGTATCGTTGCAAAGCAAAAGGGTAATTAGGGGTCCTGTTCCCTATATAATTATGCTCTCTATGGAAACGGAGGAAACAGGATCAAATTACGCATTATGATTGCGTCTTTCCAGACATCATTTCTACATTCTTCAGTTTTATTCTGGGATTAATGTGCCCCCTAACCTTTCTCATTACATTTATTTCCTTAAGACACACACACACACACATATATATATGGTTACTGAAGTCAATCCGAGAAGAGGAAAATAAGTTTTGTTTTAATATATTTTATATATAATATATATATATATATATATATATATATATTTATATATATATGTATATATATATATATATATATATATATATATATATATATATATATTATACTATATGTTTCAAAATATATAAAATTAGAGCATCCCCGCCCCCTTCTCAGAACAAATGGAAAATTATGAAGTTTTCTGCTATAGCCTATCTCAAGTACATTATTTTAAGTTTCTATTAAACTATTTTTCATTATACATTGCTTGTATTTTCAGACTGAGTTAGATACAGCCATGGCTAACGACTCGGAGGAAATCAGATGGATTGACCGAATCCGGGCTATAACCTTCAGAGAGGCCAGGGATGCTGGCACTTCCTTCATTTCACGTTCCTGGATAGCTAAATACTTTAAAAGAGATAAATCCTTTGTTAAAAGAAACTGGAACAAAAATCCATATGACTGTCATCGCGAAAAGAGTGAGAATCTTGGAGGGCCTAAAGTCCTTTCTCAGGAGTCAAAAGACATCATAGCTGAGGCAGTGGGTAGACCAAGAAAGACTTTACGTAAATTGGCGCTTGAACTAGAAAGAAAAAGGGGAAAGAAGAGACATTATAGTGCTGTACATCGTGAGTTGAAAAAATCTGGTATCAAGCCATTTCATGTTATCAGCAAGCCCAACATCACTCAGCAACAAAGAGAAGACCGTGCATGGTTTTGTGGTTCATTTCTTAAAGATTGGGATGAAGCTGACATTCTCCATATTGCCGCATCAGATGAATTCTTCATTTACACAGTTAGGAAGCCAAAATCATAAAAATGACATCATTTGGGCTGCAAAGTTGGATGATATCAGCGATGACGTGTGCTATCGCCAAGTTGAATGTTTGGGAATTTTTCTCTGTTTCACAGGCAAACGGTTAATGTGGATCATCAAAGAAGAAGGACAGTCATGGAATGGCGAATACTTCAGAGAAACTGTGCTTACTGGTAGAGTATTTCCTTTCCTCAAAGATCCTGAAAATGTGTTATCTGGTGAAAAAGTCACATTTTTGCATGATAAGGCACCATGTTTCAAGGCTCTTCAGACACAGGAGCTGCTTCGAAACAGTGGTATCAATTTCTTCTTGTCAAGTTAATTTCCAGGTAGCTCCCCTGACCTTAACGTGTATGAAAATATTGGTAGTATCTTAAAGGATTGTTTTGAAGTGTGCTCAGTGAACTATGATGGTATACCAAGCCTCGACGACCTGCGAAGAGAGAAGACCGACGTGCTCAGGGAAATGGAGTTTAAGTCTCAGCTTTTTTGCGATTTGCTGAAATCATACCCCTCAAGAATGCAGGCTGTGGTGCAGGCAGATGGAGGCCAAACAAAATATTAAATACTGAGAGAGAAACTTAAAAAATGCCTGTTCTGAATTACTTTTGTTGTTGTCCATATCAATTTTAGTTTATGCTGTAGAGGGGGGGAGGGGCTCTAATTTCGAAACACCCTGAATATATCTCCCCCACTGGCTGTGGGCCTAAGAAACCGGAGTTCAGCGCCTGCCCTATGAGCCTAGCGAGGCCCAGGAAGACTTTATATAAATAATACAACCAAAGTAATCTATTAAAACCGATAATAAAGACTGAAGGTACTGTAGGTAAAATAAGTTTCCCCAACTTCCCTCTCTCCGATCAGCAAGACCGATTTTCCTGATATGTTATTAATGTTTCAGTGACATGAATAATAGCTAAAATAAGTCGTTCCAAACGAGATAAGGATATGAAAGCGAAGCCTTTCAGTTTGATTCAGGAGACAACACAGAACTAAAGATTTGGTTCAAGTAAACTGCAGCAAAAATTTCAATTTCATAATTGCAATTCTCTCGATTAGACAATAATAAGTGTATGTCTTTTCTCATGTATATACTGTAGAGTCCCAGTAGTAATACTCAAATTTCATCATTTTTCGATGCAATATTTACTTATACTTGGTACTTTTCGTGTAACTCATACAAAACTTAAATACGCCCAAGCTACAATATTATATTTATAATTTGTGTACGTCAAGTAAAGTATCGTAGGACATAATCATTTCAGTAATGTTCGTACCATAACACATATAATTGGAGAATATCTCTTGATTATTGCTGGTAATGCAAGGGGAGCATAATTGACCTACCCAGTTCTTGCAGCACTTGCTCTTCAGTCTTTCTCTTCATCTTGATTGATTTTAGAGGAGAGGTCATGGCACTGAATTGGAATGCATCTCCCTCCCAGCATTTACTGCACGCTTTATTAGTGCGTGGCATCAACTGAACTCTTTGAGAACCTGTTCCAAGTGATGAGTCATAGAAATGTTTTATTGCATAGTGCTCTTAGATTGCAGAGATGAGGATTTTTCCGAGTGTAAATTGCATTCAAGTATGGTTTTTTTTATATATATATTTTAATATTTTTATGACGTTATTACGTTTCAGTTAAACAATAATGATTCCAAACATTATTGTGACGCAGTTCACTTTTCGTAACAGATGGAAGTTTTTTCCATGGAATGCTCTCTCTCTCTCTCTCTCTCTCTCTCTGGTCATATAAATTTCTGAACTAATCCGCTAAATACAGCACTTTAATAAGTAACTTTTATATAAACTACTTATCATAGTTCTTTTACATTTGAAGCTAATAATGGTAATTTTATTAGGGTAATCATCCATACTGAGTATGTGTATGTACGTATGTATATCACTTTCAAAGACATACGTATGTATGCATGTATGTACAGTATGTATGCTAGGGCAAGGGTTTCATCTCGGTTCTGATCCTGAATCCTGAACTTTGGAGGTCCTACAGCAAATACTGTTAAGGATCTGACTGATCAGACCTTTAACGAAGCGAATGCAAATACGTCCCCAAGGGCCAGTCGACCCGGAGGCTTCCCTGCTTGTGCCTGGGAATTGCTTGCCTGTGAGGGCACGCGAGGGAAATCAGCCGCAAGCGAAAGTGGCCACAAAACATCGTCCAATTGTCTGTTAACGTCAGCTACTGGGACGGTTTTTCTCTGCGCAATTGAAAGAGAGAGGCACCGTTGAGGGATTGATCCTCTAATCTTAATTGGGGAAAGCTGCCCTGATATGGAAAACTGTAGTATCTGCAAAGTTTCCGAAGTTGAGATATGCTGCCACCTACTGGGCTCGTGAAACACGAATACATAAGTTACTGCAGTTTCAGAATGAATTTATTTAGGGGTCTCATTTGCAGTATCTGCAAAATCCGTAGTAGTGCAAAGGAAAACTGCAGTATCGACCATTTTTCTCAGTTTTGTATTTTTGTAGATACTGCAGTCTTCCATTTTAGGGCAGAAAGATACTAATCCGGAGAGCAGGAAAAAGGAGGATTGTGTTTTAGAGTACTGCTGCACTATCTATCTATTTCAGCCATTGTTTAAATTGTTGGAGAGCATTAAGTGCTGGAATTGGGGATCACGAGCCATTTAAAATTGAAGCGAAAATGGATAAAATTGCCTGATAACCAGAATTGACTGTTGAATCTTGGCAGAAATGATTCTTTCATTTTCTCGAAAGGAAGATTCAAAGCGAATATCATGTTGCAATATATCTAATTTCATGTAATTATGTTCAGTACTTATCTTTGAGACAATACTTCAAATGCTTCATTGTAAAAATATTGCGAACTGTAAAGTGAACTTCATTTGAAACAACGTTTGATTTTATATGTAAAGGCCCCCACTGACGCTCAGCTATACCTGCGCAGTTATGCCTGCACAGTCGGCCTGTGCAGGAAAAACAACCCACTAACGTTACGTTTTGCCTGCACAGGCATAACTGCGCAGGTAAAACTGAACTTTAGTGGGTTCAGTTTTGCCTGCACAGGCCGACTGTGCGGGCATAACTGCGCAGGTACAGTCGGCCTGTGCAGGAAAACTAAACCCACTAACGTTCAGTGTTACCTTCACAGGCATAACTGCCCAAAGTTAATTACGTATACCTTAGTTTTACCAGACCACTGAGCTGCAGGTATAATTGAACGTTAGTGGGTTCAGTTTTGCCTGCACAGGCCGACTGTGCAGCCTAAACTGTGCAGGTATAGCTGAACGTTAGTAGCGGCCTTAATTAAGAGATAAAGAACAAGCATTCCGCACTTGCCGTTTTTTTCCTTTTCATTTGCATGCACATATTATATTTCTTCCGTGACCGGCATTTCACTACATCGTATAGCTGTTATAGACTACGTTTGATTGCCTTTGCGTTTTACCGTTTATCTAAGCTATATTCAGTGAAACATCGTTAATCAAACATCAAATCTCAGGACACTGTGAATAAAATCATCACCAATTTATTTAATTATTCCGCTCTCAATTTACACTTTATAGGCTTTTGTGAACCAGTGATCTGGATAAACTACTCAGTTAGAATGAAAATAATGATAAAAATAATCAGAGTACTTTTACTAAGTCTTTCTTGTTGATCATGTCTTCGTGCAGACTTTTTTTTTGCCTCAATTTTCACGCTTGAATGAAATGCTCACATTATGTTCCCATATTATATAATACATACATCTCTGGATTTTATCATGGCAGATAATTACTCCTGATCGAATCTTTTGTATCCTGTTTTCCAGTTATTTATCCATAAATCTGAGTTTCTCCTCTGTTTCTTCTTCTTCTTCTTCTCCTTTCGTTTTATGACCTCCATTTATTCTCCCTCTTTTCTTGTATTTTCCTCGAGTGTTCTGGACGTTAGGGAGATCTTCCGTCTCTCCTGCTGTCTACACGTCCACAAAGACAAGATGAAATCTCCCCCAGTGGATTCTTTATGGCATCTAGGCCTCTTGACGACTGTATTTTCCATTTCCATTTCTCAACTCTCTCTCTCTCTCTCTCTCTCTCTCTCTCTCTCTCTCTCCTCTCTCCTCCATGATTCCCATCCACCTTCCTCCCTCACCTTGCCTCTCCCTCTTCACTTTCCTCCTCCTTTCTTTTTTCCTGTCCCCTTCCCCATATTTGGTATCAGAGCAATTTGAATGTCATGGCAAATTGCCTGAGTAACCTTTCTATGATTTCCTTCTACCTCCCTCAAAACCTCTAACTAATCCGCCATCTCCCTCCTCACTTTCCTCCTTCCATTATTCCTCTCTCCGTCGCCATGTTTTTAGCATCAGAGCAATTTAAATTCCATAGGAAGTTGCCTGAGTAACCTTTTTATGATTTCCTTCTACCTCCCTCAAAACCCCTCCCTCACCCGTCCTCTCCCTCCATTTTACTTTCCTCCTTCCATTTTCCTCCCCCCACCATCCCCATGTTTAGCACCAGACCAATTTAAATTTCATAGCAGCATGTTGCCGGAGCAACTTGGGCTTCTCGTAAACACGGTTTTTAATGTGACTAAGTCGGTGCCAATCATGAGTTGTAACTTGGGCGGAATAAAGGTTGAAACTTCTTGAGTGTAATTACTCGGCTGAGTTTCCCCCTTTATTTTGTTGTTTGATATCGTGATCGAGTTCGTTAACATTAATCTTCTCTCTACGATATGTGCTTGTTTTAATTATTCCTAGCTTTCATTTATGCCTTTACTTTGGTACTTGTGTCAGTTATTCATTTCTGTTCCGTACTTTCTTCCTTGTTTTAGGTATTCATATTTTTTTTTTTTTTTTTTTTTCCTTTTGAATTTCTTGAACAAAATTGAGGAAGTGTAAACTCTGTCCTTTTTCCATAGTTGACGCAGGTTTTGCAAAGATTTAATACCTGTCTCATTTTACCCAAGGGCCACGGCATGTTTATAAAAGTGAAGATAGAGTATTCGCTTCTTGATGACTTTTTCTCCATCTGTAATCATGATGGCTTATTTGCTGTTTGCATCCTTTGAAAAGTTGTGAGTTTTATTCAGTTCACCTACTGTAGATTTCATA
>NC_089789.1:1104976-1157476 GCF_040412425.1 Macrobrachium rosenbergii | reverse complement strand
GGGAATATGTTTGATGACCAGACAACGACAACAGGCCTAATTTCGAGAACTTCGTTGCAGCTCAGTTACACAGTAAGGTAATGAATGAATCGTATATGAATGCATTAGGCTTTAAATGATGGAAATAAGTAATTCATACCATAAAGTTGTTGATGAAGAGCAATTGCATGCTTGTAATTTATATAAACTTGGCGATTCACAGACAACAACCACAAGATGATGAAGTTTAATCAAGAACACAGATAAAACGAAAGTCTTTATTATATTAGTAAACATAAAATGCAGGATATCTTTTTAAAACAATTATTAAATTCAGAATAGCATTTAAACACGATGATTAAATTCAGGATATTTTTTAAAAACAATTATTAGATTCAGGATATCTTTTAAAAAGAATGATTAAATTCAGGATATATTTTAAAAACAATGATCAAATTCAAGATATCTTTGAAAAATAATAATTAGACTCAGGATATCTTTTAAAACCAATTAGCATCATGCGGTATGCATTTATAAAATGCCTTTGGCAGCTACCTACTGGGGAAAATCTTTCGTATATAACGAGACATTTCCATTTGCAAAGGCAGCAGATGAGAAAGGCAGAACAGTCAGTCCTTTGTGGCGAGCATGGCGCTTCCCCAGGAATATTCTTGACGCCTCGCCTTATGTTACAAGCTTGCTTCTCGAGCGATGAAGAAGAAAGAGCCTTCTTGAATAACCAGGCGTCATTCGCCCGTACACACACCCGACTCCTGGAGTGTGTATACAATGACCCAGCGATTGCTTGTTGGAGAGTGAACCGGAAAGCATATGAAAGATGTTGTACATGAGTACCTTAGAGCGTGTTTTTTTTTTTTTTTTTTTTTTTATCTTTTTGGATATTGGCATGAGATGTTACTGGAAGTTTAACAGCACTGTTAAAAGGTTAGCATTTGTTTCTCTACCGGAGTGTCTACGAAACTCGTGTGGCCAATTTCGTTTTCATATCATCCTTTTAGTCAGGGATTGGTGCCGTTCTCAATTGATTGCATTTCTTTGCATGGCAAAGGAAGCGTCATTTCGGTCACCGTTGCTTTGAGCTTAAAGTGGTAATTCTTGCTTGTCTCAGGCGGCATTTTATTCACTCCTTATCAGGCCACCTCTTCCTACATTTACACTTAGGAATCGGTTTAACTGACTGACAGGCTTTGGAATTCTCTTCCTGCTTATGGTTTTTCTAGCTTTGATAACGTTTTCTCCATCGAGAGGTAGATTTATCGCTTCCACCATGGATAAATCCCACTCTTCCTCCGTAATTTGAGTAGCTGTCCTATTGTCCTGTGCTTTCAGATATGTAAACTTTAAAGAAATTATAAGTTGTTTTAAATCTACCCCTGCTGATCTAAGCAGTGAATTAGGCACCTAGTGGTTAGACGAGTGTCTTGGGTAGCAGCCAAGATGGAGAGAAAAGAGAAGCGCTTGACGAGTCGATCGTTCCTCCGTCAGATGGAATATCATCCAAACTGGGGGCCGTTGACGAGGTCATCCTCACCCACCTGAAGATATTCATACGCTCTGTTCTCTTCCTCTAATGTGTCACCTGAAGTTACAGTAATAACAGTGAGGTGCGACGCTAAGTTTCTGTTAAATTCAGTCATCAATCAGCAGATGAGAATCATTATAAAAGAAATGAGAATTAGAAGAGAACTGAGTAAGAAAGTCTTATAATCAGGGAGAAAATGAGATCGAAGGTTTCAAGTTTGTTCAAAAGCAGAAAAAGGGAAGTAAGATGTTAATACCAAATAGAAGCTCCAGTTTTACCGAGCTTAAGTATCATGAAACGAGAACAGACTGAAAGCAGGAAAAAATGTCGATATAATGCCATCTCAGGTTTAGTAACGTCCAGCCAGTTTTTAAAATTTCTTGGGTCATATTTTTTTGTTCCCTTCATGAATATGAATCTGTTGTAGCGCAAAGAAATATTTTGACTGCATTTCTAATATTAGGATTCAAGAAACATTTCATGATTTTTTACTACGCATTTTTATGAATGCATGCAACAAAGGTAATTAATGCTAGTTGCTTATAATTGGGCACGACGGAATGAGTTCCGCCATTTCAATTACTCTCTTCGATGGTTTAATTGCCATTATGTATTACATTCCCTGGTTCCCTCAGTCAGGTTTTACAACGCTTATTAATAAACTGTATTCGCAGCTTTTTAATGTTTAGAGCTTTGAATGCGTATTGTTGTCCAGCAAAAAAGCCAAGGTTTCACTCCCATGCAAAACGAAGTGAGTTTAAGTCCCATGAAAACCTCTTTTTCTTGGTAGTTGGTTGGTTGTTGTGGGTTGTGACCAGGATGGAGAAGGGCATAGGGTCGATAATCTCTTCGCAAACTACTCATTTTCCCAAAGAGGGTGATGGTTCCTAATGTTCACTGCCTCATTCAAATTATTATTCCCAGCCATTATGCTCGTGACAGTAGATTGTCATTACTTTCCTGTCAAGAGGTTCAGCAATCGTTTATTAGGCATATCCTCATCCAAGGACCTTGGCAGCATTCCCATCAACTGATAAAATACTGTTGCTGGAGTAGTTGTTGCTATATAGTTGTGATCTGATCAGTTGTTGGCTAACATTCAGCGTTCGCGTTGAGGCGAATGGAAACGTTAAATAGTAGCTTAATTAGTCCTTTGAAGGTGCAGCTGGAAAGAGAGAGAGAGAGAGAGAGAGAGAGAGAGAGAGAGAGAGAGAGAGAGAGAGAGAGAGAGAGAGAGAGAGAATTACAATTAAGATAAGATAAAGAAAAATTAAAGCTTGTAAACATGGGTATTTTTTCACCTAACACTGTTTTCTGAAGCATGTATGAGTCGATGTAAGATATATCGCAAGTGCAAAATTCTGTGGCAGTTATCAGTAAAAGAGAAAGAGCAAAGGAAATATCCGATTCCAGGAAAAAAAGAGAAGATCAAGTAAGGAATCTGACGGTTCCCCTTTCCTCCTCTTCTTCTGGAGATTTAAAGTCCAAGACGGCAACAACTCTGGCCTTCCTTCCTTCCTTCCTTCCTGCCTGTGCTTCCACTCAACGTGAGATGCCCTGAGTGACAGGATGGCTGTGACCTGAGATTTAAAGCTCTCAAGATTTACTTTAATCTTAATCTCTCTCTCTCTCTCTCTCTCTCTCTCTCTCTCTCTCTCTCTCAGAGGATCTTCTTCCCCAGGACCCCTCGAAGTAGGTTCCTTCACGTGGTGAGGGGGTAAGGGGCCCTGGCTTTTCTTCTTCGTTCTTATGAAGAATAAGAGCCCGGGCCCTGACGGATCACCTACAAACCTTTCGATTTAAATGGCGTGGATATTTTCACTTTCGTACAAATTTCTTGGACCTGGTAAATAGGAAAATGTATCATAGCTGGGATTGGGTTTATATCCGAAGCTAAATAGTGAGAACCGTGGCAGGACCATCAACTGCCCGATAATGTTCGGACCTGAGTTTTCAGGCGGAACTATTCTACGGGACTGGACCACGGATTCCAGGGGGGTCTAGTTCTGGGAATAGGACTCTCGGCATTCTGTCCGGTTTGCCCATAATGTGATTAGGTGGGGATGATTGTATTCTAGTAATGCTCTCAGTCCTATCAAGCGGGTTGGCTTACACTTGAGCCACTCTAATCATGTTGTGCCATCCCCTTTGGGGTAGGGTAGGGATGCGGCCATTTGGGAGTCGGTTCTCACTTGTGCCATTAGTGGAGGAATGAACTCCATGAAAGGCTGATGATATCTTTTTAAGGTTTTCAGGTTATTTTTTTTCTCCTCCTCAAATCTTTATGCGAAGTGAAAATAAAGATTCGAGTACCCTGGGCCCTTTGATGGTAGTGACTCGGCACAGATGACGACCGATGGAACCTCTTGTAACAACCTTTCTTTGGAAAAAACATAAAGAATCCAAATATAATCACACTGGAACCTTATGCTCCAGTACACAACAAATCAAAAAAAAACAAATATCGTCTTGACCCAACCTTGACTCACTTTGACTCCTCTTTGGGAGTGGAAGTTGGTCAAGGTTTCTAACCATGGAAACAGAACAGCAAATCTCAGCCCTAAAGTTAGAAAACTTCTTATTAAAAGACACTCAACGACAGAAATGTCATTTAGACAAATAAAAGAACAAGACGTGGCTTATAGAAGCCACAACAAAAACCAGTCTGAGGACTATCTGTCAATAAAAAAAATGTTGACAATGTAAATGTACAAGTAAAAAGCATGACACTATGAACAGCACTCAGGGTACTATTGTACTTCCTGAAAATAATGACGAACCGGTTGACAAAAAATATACTGTTGGACTCTCTTAAAATGAGATATACCAAAATCCAAGACTGTGAGGTACATATAATACCAAGTAAACAAAATAATAAAGCATTAAGAATTGCAAAAATAAAATTTGAGGGTCAAGAGTTACCTCAAAAAAAAAAATTTGGGGGGTCAAAATAGAGAATTGAGACCTTATGTTCCCAAACCGCTACAATGTCAAAATTGTAGTAAGTATGGACACACAAAGAAAAACTGTCATAATGAACCTGTATGTGCTTATTGTGGATCTAACGAACATGCCACACAATGGAAATGTAGTGAACCAAAATGTGTAAACTGTGGACAGGATCATCATGCTAGGTCCAAGGAGTGTGTGTACTACATATACAATACTGAGTTGAAAATGTTGCAAGAACGAACAGGGATGTCTATCAAAGAGGCTAAATTGGAATTAAAAGTGAGAGGAATGCAAGATCCATCTAAGAAACATTCATATTCCTCAATAACAAGAGCAAAAATTAAGCAAAAACGGAAACAGATAGAAATAACAGAGCACAGAAAAGTAAACCTCAAGAAAAATTAATAATTTAGAAATAAAAATAAAATGCTAAAGAATAAAGAAAACAGATACAAATGAGATGGATAATATTTTATCCAATTCATTTGAAATATTAATGCAGATAGAAACACAGGAGGATGCTGCTAAGCAAAAGTAACAGAAGAGGGTAGAGATAGACAGGAAATTAAAGATAAAAAGACCTTTGGAGAGAACACCACCCAAAAACGAAGAAACCAACTATTAATAGAGAAACATCAGTTAAACCAAAGATAATGGAGATGAAAAAGGAACAAAAACAAAAACAAGCTAAGAATATACCTTTATCTCCTAAAATAATAATAGAACCTATGAAGGCAAATGTCGAGAACACTGAAGAAGTGAAAGAGAATCATACCACAGATGATAATGATTATGTCAAGGGAGAAGAGATTACTCCTCCAGTAATTGGTACAAGAGCAAATGAAAAGAGAAATACACATGATAATACTTGTGGATGTAATGATTGTTTCATTGAATTATGCAATAACAACAAAAGCATAACAAAAGATGGTTTAACAAACATTATAAGAAATTTTATGAAATATAGAAAAAAAGAAAACACAGATTTGAGTAACCATGAAAAGGGGTGCATGTGCATTGAGCACTTAGTCTATTATAAGGAAAAACAGATGAATGTCGTGAGTAAATTATTAGAAAAATTCCAAATTGATAATACAAAAAGAGAGTAAAACCTTGACCGCTATAAAAATATTTTCAATAGTTATATTATACAACGGAACGTAAATGGTCTACAGACCAGATTACACCTAGGAGAAATACAACGGTTATTAAAAGAATATGAACCAATGATAATATGTTTACAACATGTCAACAAAACAATATCAACAATAGGTAAATATACCTTAGTATCTACATCTAGAGAAGAAGAAGGAAATTTAGGTACTGCTATATATGTACATAACAAAGTATGTTATGACAGAGTACCTGTGAATTTTACTGACTTGCAAATATCAAGTATTAAAATACGAATAAAAAATGATAATTACATAATTTATAATTTATATAACCAACCTAATAAAAGTTACGACATTGATAAACTTAAAGATTTACTTAACAATACCAAGGAACCTACATTAATAGTAGGTGATTTTAATGCCCACAACCCAATATGGGACTGTCATTGTACAAACTCAAATAGAATAGGTAGTAAAATAGAAGAGTTCATG
The DNA here is from genome assembly GCF_040412425.1 of Macrobrachium rosenbergii. Taxonomy (NCBI): domain Eukaryota; kingdom Metazoa; phylum Arthropoda; class Malacostraca; order Decapoda; family Palaemonidae; genus Macrobrachium; species Macrobrachium rosenbergii. The sequence continues at coordinate 1,151,395 of NC_089789.1, read as the reverse complement.
GATTCCAACGACATGTGCTGTATAAATGATGACGAAATTAGCACATATTTTTCAAAAGCACATGGAACATTTTCCTCAGTAGACTTAACTTTATGTACAACAAGCATAGTTGACAGATTGGATTGGAATACAGTTGATGACTTGTACACCAGTGATCATTTCCCAATACTAATTTCCTTATTGCAAAATAATCCTGCAAAACATGTCCTCACTATAACATTTATAAAGCAGATTGGGAGCGATATGAAATGCACACTAGAAATATCCCACAATTTGAATATTTAAAAGACCATAATGAAACTAATAAATTTCTTGTTGATTTCATTAAAAATGCTGCTGATAAAGCAATACCAAAGTCAAAACCCCATCCAACAAAACACAAAGTTCCCTGGTGGTCTGATGAGTTAACAGAATTAATAAATATGAAACACTCAATAGGGAGACGATTAGATAATTTGAATAGAAAGTTCAATAAAATGAATAAAAATTACCAATATTAGAAAGAACTTTACAAAAATGACTATATTATTACTAGAAATTGAAACATTAAAACCTATATACAACAAAATATCTGCAGAATTTAAAAAGAAGTAATTCAAGGAAGAATCATTTCATGGAGGAAATACGTATCAGATCTCTCTAATAATACTCCCATACAAAAATATGGGAAAAATTCAGGAAAATAAATGGTACCCATGTCAAACCACCTAGACATGCCATATTAAAGGATGGGAAAAGAACACTTGATCCAAAAGAAATAAGTAATATAATGGGAGAAAATTTAGCAAATGTAAGTAGTGATAAGAATTTAGATGAACACTTCCACACAAAAAAAATAAAATAGAATTAATAACAATAAATTTTGAAACAATTGACGATATATATTATAATAGAAAATTTAGTATGTCAGAGATGGAATATGCTCTCTGGAACAGCAATAAATCTGCTCCTGGAGGTGACAATATTTGTTTTGAGATGATCTGCCACTTAGCACCTTTGGCAAAGTCATACTTATTAGAGTTTTATAATCATTTATGGCTTCGAAATTTATTTCCAGATGAATGGCGTAAAGCTATAATAATTCCAATCCCCAAACCTGGAAAAGATCCCAGTAACGTAAATAATTACAGACCAATTTCTTTAACAAGCTGCTTATGCAGATTGTTAGAGAAAATGGTAAATGCTCGACTAACATGGCACATTCGAGAAAATAAAATTTTAACTCCCACTCAGTTTGGGTCACAGTGTAATAGATCCACATTGGATTCTCTCTGTAACTTAGAAGACCATATACGTAGAGGTTTTGAACGAAAACAAATTACTGTAGCTGTCTTTTTTGACATTGAAAAGGCATACGATACCAAAAGGAGGTATGGTATATTAAAAAATTTACAGAACAACAACATCCGTGGACATCTACCTAGGTTTATACAGAACTTTTTGACAAACCGCAATTTTCAGGTGAGAATTGATGATGATCTGTCTAGAACATTTCCACTTGAAAACGGTGTTCCACAGGGAAGTGTCCTTAGTGGAACACTGTTTACTTTAGCAATCAATGATATCAGTAAAAATCTACCTATTGGCATTAAAAGTAACCTGTACATGGATGATTTTGCCATATATTATTCAGCATCCCGAATAAAACATGCAGAACGATCATTAATAAAAGCATAGTAAAAATAGATGAATGGGCCTCATCTGTAGGCTTTAAATTTTCCATCGATAAAACTCAAGCAATCATGTTTTATAAAAATAAAAAGTGGAAAAAAGGTGAAGAAATAGATTTAAAAATCCGAAACCATAGTATACCAATTGGCCAAACAGCAAAATTTTTGGGATTAGTATTTGATACCCACTTGAACTGGAGAGCCCACATTACATATGTAAAATCTAAAAGTAAAAGAGCATTAAATCTAATTAGAAAACTATCGAACACTACTTGGGGAGCCGATAGACATACCCTTACTGTGCTATATAAGGCAACAGTTCTGTCCATCATTGATTATGGAAGCGAAGCATATGGCTCGGCATCTGATGCAGTTCTGAAAATGTTAGACCCTGTTCATAATGAAGGCCTTAGAATATGCTCAGGAGCCTTTAGATCATCGCCAAAATCATCGTTACAAGTTGAATGTGTGAACTGCCTTTGTCTCTCCATAGAGAGCTAGTAACAATGAAAAGTGCTTTAAGAATTCAAACTAGCGATTCTCCAACCAAAATACTATTTGAATTAAGAGATGTATTTATAAACAACCATCCACCACCTTTCCCAATTAGAGCTAGAAGATTGTTTGAGTCGCTGAATATAAATATACAAGTGCCTGTAATAGTAAAATCACCTCCTCCCTGGACAATGAATAAAACGAGAATTTGCACACACCTCAAGTATTTATCAAAAAGTAACTCGTATACAACAGAACACCATAGACAGCATACAGTAGAGCATATAAACCGAAAAGGTCCACATTATGCAATATATACAGATGGATCTAAATCAGAACACGGAGTAGGATATGCTGCAGTGTCCCAAGACAAAACTTATCAGTTCTCCCTGCCCAATAATGCTTCTGTATTTACAGCAGAATTGTATGGAATTGCATCAGCTATAAAAATAATTAAAGAATCATCATTCAATAATTTTGTAATTTTCAGTGATTCAAGAAGCGCTATAGAAGCTATTCAAAGTTACAAATCTAATAATAATATAGTACAACAAATTAAATTATATCTCCATAAATTATATAACAATGGAAAAAATGTAGTAATATGTTGGATCCCTGCGCATGTAGGGATCAAAGGAAATGAAGAAGCAGACAAAGCAGCTAAAGCAGCAACTCACATGACAAGATCAAATGTGAATATCCCTGTTACAGATTATGTAACTCACATAAAAATGGGTATCATAAATAAATGGCAACATATATGGGATGAAGAACCTGAAAGTAATAAACTGAAAGAATTAAAACCTAATGTTAAAAAATGGAGTTCATCATATCAAAGAGAGAGACACGCACAAGTAATTTTAACACGCCTCAGAATAGGCCATACTCGTCTGACACATGGGCACTTAATGAGCAGCCCACATGGCCCGGCTCCTGAGTGCTCAGAATGCAGAGTAATAATAACGGTCAGACATGTGTTATGTGAATGTCCAAAGTATGACCGACAACGAATGTCTACTTTTGGAAATAAGTCAGTGAAAGAAATTTTGTCAGAATCTTTCACATTTTCAATCATTCCAATTTTGATGTTCTTGAAAAACTGTAATTTAATTAACAAAATATAAAAATAAGTAAATAATTAAAATATGAAAATTTTTAAAATTTTGTTTAATTTATATTCTGAATTTTAATATACCGTTTTAGTATGTATGTAAGGAAGTCTGAGTAAATGTATTTATTGTATGAGAGCATGTGCCTATGTGCAGTTTTTAATTTCATTTTAATTCATTCATCTTAGTATTGGATGATCTATTGGGTCCTAGCGCTTGACTTCAGGCCTAGACCTAGTATTTTAATCAAATCCTTCGGGCCAGCCCTATGAGAGCTGAAAGTCAGCTCAGTGGTCTGGTTAAACTACTTTAATAATAATAATAATCTTCCCCAGGAACTTTCTCTAAATTTCCTTCTAGCTACGTACAAGATTTCTTTTAGAAGATTTCGTGTGTTGGGGAAGTTTTTTTCTATTTTGTTTATCGTTAGACTTGGTTTTGTTAAGTTTAACATTTCTGTTTTTTTTCTACATATTTCTTCAGAGTTCTTTTGTTATGGATACTTGTGTGGTCATTCTTTTTTCGCATATGAATGCATGATAACAGCCATAGCTTTGGTTTTCTTTTGAATGTTGACGCATTCTTTTCCTCTGACGCATTATGCTTGTAATGTCATTTTCACTTTTGCCTCTGAATAACAGTTTCTTCTTTTTCTGTTAATAGTGCTTTGTATTGTTTTCTAATACTTACCCATCAGTTTATCGATAAATGGGTGAAACATTTCAGGCATAAAATTCCAGTTCCTACCTAATGTTAATTTACCGTCATTTTTTTCATGAGAGGAACATATATACTCAGTAATACTTCCTGGTACATAAGAAAAAGTACTAGGAAAAAAACTGCTCTGTTTCTGCATAATTCACTCGCAAACACTTAACGCCTGCTATCCGCTTGTTTAAGCATTTCATCTCGCAAACAGTTGCACAATAGCTCACCAAAAAATCAGTACGTGCATGCATGCACAGACACTTCGATCTCCTCACAGAAGCTTCAAAGTCGTTATAAACCTCAGATAAGCCACGGTATTATCCCTCTCCGTCATTTCGGCACCAAAACAAATGCACTCGAAAACCGAATTCACAAATGACGAAAGCGTCCATGCCTGAGAATTAGTTCGCCAGCAAGCCATTTTTGGGAAAGATAATCATTTTCTTCCGAAGGCAAACTATTGCACTGATGTGTTTATCCACACAATTCGCATTAAGGCTTCGGCAGGCTTCTATGATAGTTGAATGTTGAGAGGAGGGGTGAAGCTGGGAGGGTCTTGGAAGAGGTTGGTTTGATTAGGGAGGGACTATTTGCACAGGTTGGGGTTGGAAAAAGTTTTGATGGGGTTGGTGAGAAGGTTGGCGTAGATGGTGTGAAAGCAGAAGAAGAGGAAGAAGAAGAAGAAGACGAGAACTCGTAGCATTGATGATTAGTTTTTCGATACAATAACTTCTGTTTTAGTTGTAACAAAGACTTTTGATCTCATGTAGGCCAAGATTTGCTAGGCATTATTTTTTATACTCTCACTTCCTGTAGGCCATCCTATTTCTTGTGAATTAAAGAAAGTTTGGTACAGCACTGGGCTCTCATTCGCAAGGTTCCCAGTTTCCACCAAGACTTATCCCGAACAGTCGACCCAGCTGTAAATGGAGCTGGTCGCCCAAAAGGACATTGCAGCAGTGACCTGGCATTCGTGTGACTCTACTGTACAGTACAATACAGGCCCCACCGCCATGCCATTCAAGTGTACGGAAACGACTCGGCATATTATCTTGCAGACCTTTTCTTCATGGCTGGGGTGCAGGTGCAGGTAGATTGAATTATTCAATATGAGGACTTAAGACCAAAGGTCTTTTTGACTTGCATTTGGACTTTTCTCCTTATTCTTTTATTTAATTTGTTGCAGTTAGAATTTTTTTGTTGTGGAATATTCCCATAGTCAGTTTACACTTGACTAAATTTTTAGTACATTTCTTTTTAATGTTCCTTTTATTATTCACTGTAGAACATAATGGAATTGCTAACCTCAGTTATGATGAATGAAAAACACATTTCTGAATTTAATTAATTTTCTGACCCGTTTTCGGTATTCGCTTCTGATTGTAAGAATTAGAATAGAGCTGCAAGTAATTTTATGTAATTTTATGTGGATTCCACTTAATTGACCTTTTTTCCCTTTTGTTTTTTGTAAACGACTGCAGGGGCGATTTTATGTGTTTTTTGTACTATGAATGAGTATGATGAACGTGCAATTCAATTACCAATTACGGTGGAGGTAATTCATGTTCTGTAATTCCGTTTTTGACGTCCATACATCTTATGCCTGAATGATTGAATTGATACGTGGCGTTGCACAAAAAGGATGAAAGATCGATGCTGAATACTTGCTGTCCTATAGGAGTAGTAGTAATAGTAGTAATAGTAGTAGTAGTAGTAGCAGAGAGAGAGATGAAGTATGATATGTGATCATTGAAATCCTTTCAACTCCTGAAGAAATACTTTTTAGAAAGAAAAATAAATTCAATAAATAAAGAAACAAATGACAATGAAAATAATTTTGAGATTCACCATGCTATGGAGGGTATTTTTTAAATGCACTCTAATGAAGAGGAAAAATTGCGAAAAACCCTAAATGGGAAAATCATTTTGAAAACTGATTGCACCGGAAGGGAGGATATTTTGAGCCATGGCATCAGTAATTTGATTTAGATCAAACTTCATTGCTGTAATTGGACGGAAACTATTTGTCAGCAGAAAAACAATGATTTTGTAATGGCTGGTGAGTAACGATTTGCGAATACTCTCTCTCTCTCTCTCCATCTCTCTATCTCTCTTTCTCTCTTAAAAGGCTCTCCCATTTTTTTGGATAAAGATCTTTCCTTCCATGAAATTAATCTCTCTGGTCTCTCTCTCTCTCTCTGAAAACCTCCCTCTCTCTCTCTCTCTCTCTCTCTCTCTCTCATCCGTTGCAGGCTGAGTAGCCATTGTTATCTTTTATTATTTAACCGCTAGGTATTATGTTTTTGTTAAGTATTATTTTTGTTGATGAAATGCCCTTTCCACTAATTTTTGTTGTTTTTGTAATTTGTTTTCCACAGTTGTTGTTGATGGTTGAGGCATGTTTGCCACGTTGCACCGATTCAAGTTACTAAACATTTTATTTTATCGATTAAGTACCATTTGGGATTTATGTCTCTAACACGTTAATTATATTTTCTTTTCTCTTGTTGTTTTTGTTTATATTTTTTATCTTTTAGTGTATTTTTTGTCGTTGTGTTCGTGGTTTTTCTTGATTATTTTAACGCCGTTTTTATTAATGTTTTCTTCCTTATGGTATACTTAGTCCTGATCTTCAACGGCATATTGATCCTGATCTTCCTTACGGCATACTTAGTCCTCATCTTCCTTGATCAATATGTCCTGACACACACCCGTCTCCGTTCGCAGAAAGGAAAACTGTCCTGCCCACAGAAGGCCAATTCAGTTGTCATCCTCGTCTGCCTCGTTGTCTTTTATCGGATACATCGGTTCTGTCGAAGTAGAGTAGGATTCTGTAATTTACTTTGCCGATGAATGAGGTCGAACACGAACCCAAGAGGAAGAGAAATATCATGGTATATGGGATTTTCTGTTCACTGTCACTTTTGTGAAGGTTATATGGTGATTTTCGTTTTGAGGAATATTTGCGAAGATTTAAACAGCAGGTCATTCACAAATATCGTTTGAAAAATCTGAGAGGTGGAACGCACTTTATTAAATTGATAGGGGTCATTGAAAAGGACAATTGTACCTCCTATTTCATTTGTGAACGCCCTTAGCAATTCATATGGATTGTGATAGAAATAACTGTTGTCCTTGATTCTTCATTTCCTGAATTAATACCAGTCTACTCTAGAGATTTCTTTGAGGTAAAATAGCACTCTTTATTTATTACTTTCATTCCGCTTGAAGGTTTCTTCAGCTGGCAAAAGATCGGGAGTCAGTCAAGATAGAATCTACATTATATTAATTCAGAACTACAGACTTAATAAACAAAATGCGTTTTTAGTTTTCTGTAAAAGACAGCTATTATGCCGGCCTTGTCTGTCCGTCCGCGCTTTTTCTGTTCGTCCTCAGATCTTAAAAACTATTGAGACTAGAGGGCTGCAAATAGGTATGTTAATCATCCACCTCTCAATCATCATCAATACCAAATTGCAGCCTTCTAGCCTTAGTAGGTTTTATTTTACTTAAGGTTAAAGTTATCCATAATCGTGGTTCTGGCAAAGATATAGGACAGGCCACCACCGGGCAGTGGTTAAAGTTTCTTGGGCCGCAGCTCATACAGCATTATAACGAGACCACCGAAAGATAGATCTATTTTAGGTGGCCTTGATTATACTCTGTACAGAAAACTCGATTGCGCCGAAGAAACTTCGGCGCATTTTTTGCTTGTTTTCGTAAGTGTTGACATTTATGCAATATATGTTTTAGATTAATACTTTACACTGTAGGTAACTAATTGCCTCTATTTTGGTTTTTCCTTGTCTGGAGGGAGTTTGTCAATCAAGTTTGAGTTCTGGTGAATACACAGGAAGTTGAGTGCTTCTCTGTTTTAGGGTATGCAGTACAGAGGAAGTGACTTATTTATGATCCCTGGTGTTAGTTTCAGTGACGATAACTGTCTGTCTGACGGTCTGTCCATCTTCTTCGACCCTGAATATCTTCTTACGTAAGACACTGAATAATAGATTAACGAGGAATAGTGGCTTTGCAAATCAGTCCTTTCGTTGCGTTTCCTTCTAATGGTTATAACAGAGAGAGAGAGAGAGAGAGAGAGAGAGAGAGAGAGAGAGAGAGAGAGAATATCAAACTACATGTACCCTATATAAACAACGCTTACTGCTAGGCCAGCTTGCAATGTCATTCAGCAGCAGGGGAACAAAGAGACCTATCGTAATGCTTTGCTGGACGAAGACCGAAGCATAATATCTCCCATCGAGAGAAATAAACAGACCTACTGTAATCTGTCTCTCCCTGTCCAATTCCTGACGACTACGTTTCGTCTCGCTGGTACAGATTTTTTTTTTTGTCATATCGATTATCGCTATAACTAAGGGACAATCAGCGTTTGTATCTTATGTGTGGGTGAGAAATAACCTTTAGTTATGATAAACGTAATATTGAAATTTTTCGTAGTGCGCAGCATTTTAGCTTGTAGTGTCTTTTTGCCTAATGATATCTTCAGTCTCGAATAACGTTTTTTTATTTATTTTGTTTCTTTTCTCTCTTAATCTTCTCAGTTTTCCCATTTATTCTGAGATCGGCCCAAATTACGCTTCTTTGTGTTATAAATACTGTAATTGTCTGCTGGAAACGATGAACGAGAAATAGAATACAGCAAAGATTTGTGCTAAGGGTTTAGTATCCACAAAGGGATGGATGAGTCATAATACACACACACACACACACACACACACATTTTGCACATATAAAATATATATATATATATATATATATATATATATATATATATATATATATATATATATATATATATATTATTATTATGATTAGCAAGAATTCTTTATGCTAGCAAATTGCCTCCCCCCCCTCCTTTGTTGTTGTTGGTTGTTCTGTGGTGTTTCATTTACTGCCAGCCGGCCGATCGATAGACCATCTGTCTATCGACTTAAAAACAAGGGTTAAAAGATTAAAGGCGCTCCCATTTTTGATAAAGATCTTTCCTTCGAGGCAAAAGTAATCTGGCTTGGTGTTTCTCCTACAGGCCAAAACCTCCCCTGCGCCTTATCAGCAGGTGCAATGAGTCAAAGCATCTGTGTTGGACGCCCCCAATAAATTCCCCATAGGAGGGGATAAAAGCAGAAACCCACGAGGTTGACCCACACACGCGGGCTGGAAGATATGGAATGAAGACGTCCCCAACACCTGGCCCCATCGATGCCCTATGCATCCTAACCACGTGGCCCTTTCCAAAGTATACTTTTATCGTGCCCTTCGACCGTATTCCTCGAGCCCCACGCCATTGCTTGGAGTTTCGAGGAGTATCCCCATCGCCTTGCCCCTTTACGGAACCCCTTGCATCTTACCACGTGGAAGAAACTCGCCTCGGAAATCGCAAGTCATCCACGGACCGCCTTCTACGCGCCCTCGGAAATCTGCTAAGGTAAAGTGCCCTGGAAGAGCCCCATTTCAGTCACGCTTTTGTCTCGTAATATTTTCTTAAAGAGAAAGCCAGAAATCTCCTTGTCTAAGGTCCGTGCGCCTCTTGCATCGGCAGTATTAATTCTTTATTACTCCTTTGGCACCCTCAGTGCAGCTTCGAATTCATTATTCTTTTGTCTATTTTCATTACTGGCGTATAATGTGCATATCTCTCATTTCAGAGGGATCCTATCGTGGAAGCTTCTCGGACTGTGGCTGGAATTCCCCAGTTTCATTCAATCTACTGAGTTCCTCTTTCCCGTACTAATGTCATTTATGTAAATACACTACTTTAAATGTGCCCACGTGTTTTACGTAATATTTCCCTCAGTAACCAGAGCCCTATGCTCATATGAAATTCTCCTTTGTTTTCCTCTTTTTTTACGTTTTCCCGTACCCACGAAGTCAGAATCACAAGGCTAAATTACCTTAAATTGTTGCTACCTGTCTCACAGAGCATATTTCAAACTAAAACCATGGAAAAACGTAAAAATGGCGACCTGGCCATAGATCTCGTTTTGCAGTTGCAGTTCCCCTAGCGTTGCTTTATTGCATTTGCAACGTGCCAGATCAGCTATTAGCAAAGCTAAGCTGGGTACGAGACAATTACGAACCTTTTGTGTAAAACCAGCACACAGATCCAGAAAATTCCACGTAAGTAATGTGTTAATCTTAGCAAAACCTTTTACAATCGTGACTGTTCCTAGGAATTAGAAATAGGGACGCATGTAATCACTGAGAGAAAAGAACCGCCGTATTAGATTCGTTAATGCATGCCTTTCAGGATAGGTAGTTAGGAAATAACCAGTGCTAACCATCCTTTGCTTCGAGGAATAGTGCGAAATTCCTCTGTGTTAAAATCCTTGCCATATTCTTGCTTCGAGGAATAGTGCGAAAGAAATTCCTCTGTGATAAATTTTACTTCGCATTTCGAATTAGCGAACTGTTATTTAGGCGCGAATAAAATTCCCACGTGGGACACGACGAAGTCAGCTTGCATTGCTGAAAATTCTCTCAGTGTAGTTAGAATTCGAGTTAGGTGTTAGGAAAGCGGAATTTAAACTCCGCTTATAGGGAAATTACTAGGCCGTTGTACTGTTATCCTCTCAGACGACTGGGAAATTCCCGGAATCCCAGACGGTCTATAAATATATTTCCAAGCAAACATTTCTCTTTGGGTTCATTCACCCAGAATCTAAAAATACCTCCGGTGTTGGCCAAACGACCTGCAACCCCACCCCGCCCATGCCCGCGTGTGTAGCATTTTTTTTCTCCCCATTCATTTCCCAGCAAACATTTTTCTTTGGGTTTCCCGTTAGTAATTTCTAAGTCCTAAGGGACGAATCGTAATTCCTCCAAGTCCTAAGAGACTCCTAAAATTCTACGTCGTCCTCAGACGTGGCGAGAATTTCTCCAAATTCCAGTCCTCAGAGACTCCTAAAATTCTACGTCGCATGTGGCGAGAATTTCTCCAAATTCCAGTCCTCAGAGACTCCTAAAATTCTACGTCGCACGTGGCGAGAATTCCTCCAAACTCCAGTCCTCAGAGACTCCTAAAATTCTACGTCGCACGTGGCGAGAATTTCTCCAAATTCCAGTCCTCAGGGACTCCTAAAATTCTACGTCGCACGTGGCGAGAATTTCTCCAAATTCCAGTCCTCAGAGACTCCAAAATTCTCCAAATTCGTCTCAGAGACTCCTAAAATTCACGTGGCGAGAAATTTCTCCAAATTCCAGTCCTCAGAGACTCCTAAAATTCCAAACTAGTCCTCAGAGACTCCTAAAATTCTACGTCACGTGGCGAGAATTCCTCCAAACTCCAGTCCTCAGGGAATCCTAAAATTCTCCAAATTCCAGTCAGAGACTCATACAAAAATTCTCGTTGGCGAGAATTTCTCATTCCTGCGCGGAACCCAAGATTAAGTCCTTTTGAGACATTATATAGTGTAGTTCACACACATCTAAGCCCTTACGGGACTGATCATTCTAGTTCGTTAGAACAACTCCTTAACTTCACGCTACAGCCGGCCAAGTCCGAGCGTGACAAAATCCAACTACGTCTTCCGAGACGCATTTAGACTTCAAATTTTAACAAAAAGCTCCTCAGAACAACCATTCAGACAGATCTTTCCAAGACACATCCAATTTTAACAAAACCTGAGTCTTCTCAGACATATCATATACCCATTATTTCAAGATGGCTAATACCAGAGCCCAACAAAACGAGGATTTCAAATTCTACATGTCCGCTGGGAAGGACATGGGACTATCGGGCAAGATCTGAGAGCATGGGTTCAAGAACGAGTGGACGATGCCAAGGCGGAGAGAGAGAAGAGAACGAGTTGCCCAAGAGCAACGAGAGGCCAAAGAACGTGAGGAGAGAGAGAGAGAACGAGTTGCCCAAGAGCAACGAGAGGCTAAAGAACGTGAGGAGAGAGAGAGGGCAAGAATTGCCCAAGAGCAGGAGAAGGATAAAGAACGTGCAGAGAGGGAGAGAGACAGAATCGCCCAAGAGAAAAGGGAGGAACGAGAATGGGAAGATCGAGAGCGACAGCGCGCCCACGAGCTCCAGATGCTAGAACGACAGCCCGCCACCCCCCCGCCCCCTGCCGCGGGGATGAGTGCCCTCAGCCAAGCTCACTCGTTCATGCCAAAATGGACCGAGTCCGAACCCGAAGTATGGCTTGAAAGGGCCGAACGAGTCCTGGAGTGCTGCGATCTCTCCCCCGCGGAACTCTCCCTTGTTCTCACTAAATTCCTGGGCGGAAAGGCCCTCGTTGCCTACCACGCCCTTCCCGCAGACGATCGGGAAACTGGGAAGCCGTCGCCAAGCAGTTACGAAGGCGTACGAGATTACCCCGAGCGGTGGAGGAGACGTTGGAGAGAGCAGCCCAGAGAAGCAGGCCAGACTTGGTCCGATTGGGCGTACCATTCGAGCGGGCGTTGACAAAATGGCTCGATTCGGAAGGAGCCACTAACACCGCCGAGGTACTCGAGCGGTTTAAATTCGAGCATTTCCTGCGCTCCCCCTCCTGCCCGCCACCACTCATATAGTGGAAAAAGCCCCAGCAACACTCACCGAGTGTTGCCGAATAGCAGATATGTGGGAAACTCACCACCCTCAAGAAGGATCCATGGGGCGGAAGATAAATCCCCCGTCCCTCCTCGGAGGTTCAAATTCCCACAAAAATGGGAACTCGGGCAAGCCCCTAACTTGCCATTATTGCAAGAAAACGGGGCATTCCTCCGAACAGTGCCGGAACAAGAAACCGGCTCCTCTCTCTCCCGGAAAACCGACAAATAACTCGCCTGCGCCCTCCACAGGGGCAGCGCGGAAAGACTTTAGCCAGACCTTTTGCACGGCGTGCAAGGTCTATGGCCATTCTCCCGCATGGGCAAAATGCCCACGCAATAATAAAGTAAATACTCCCACCGTCGCCTTGGCCGTCACAGATCCCACATCATTAGGCCCTCCCGCCGAAGGGCCTGTATACGTGGCCCCTCCACGAGGTAGCGAGCCCGCGCGCCGAGTCACTGCTTTCGAGGACTCGGGCGCACAAATCTCCCTCATCCGAAGGGACAGAGTTCCCTACGGAGCTATCGTCAATAGACGAAAACTCGTCACGATCGAGGGAATAAATCAATTTAAAATGATACTCCCTACGGTCCAATTGAGAGTCACAAGACCTCACCAATCCAAAATTTGCAATCTTGCAGTAGCAAGCCATCTCCCCGGAGGCTATGACGTCATCCTGGGACAGGACTTTCAGTCCCCACCGAAATCACGACAATCTAGGGGTCCCCATTCCCGAATCATTCCGCTGGCGCGAGTAATCCTCCCCGCTTCTCCTCAGCCAAGACTGGCGCCCCTGGGTACCAGGAGGACGTGCAGTCCCCACCAGTGCCACCTGAGTACGATGTACAGTGGCCCCCTCGATCGGTTCCCGATCCACCCCAGTGCCCGGCCCTGCCTCAGTGCCAGTGCCAGGGCCCCAATCAAATCTCCCTTCAGGAGATGCCAAATTCCTGCCGGTGCCACTTGCATGCCCCGAGCAGGGCCAAGCTTCGTCCGTCCTGACCGACGAGCCCAAGAAACCTCTGATAGCGCCTGACTCTGCCCCTAGTGCCAGCGCCAGAGCGCTACGCCGATCTCCATTCACGGGATCCAACTCAGGACCCCCTCTCTTCCCCGGCCTGGCACCGCTACCAGCGTTGGTCAGAGAGACGGTTCCTCCCGACCACCGCGAAGCTCACCTGCAGGTGCGGCCTCGCAACCCGTGCCTGAGCTGGTCAACGTTACCTGCGAGCCGCTCACGCCACCCCGACCGCCTCCTCTGCCTCAGCCCGTCGCCGACGCAATTGCAAGTCAGGATTCTGCCATCTCTCACTTGGCCGATGAACTACAAGAGCTGCGACGGATTATGGTAGAACCAGCATGGACCGCTCCTGCATCAGCTGTCGCAGCAGCAGGCCCAGGTGGTACTCCGTGCCGCCCTCCAGTCGCGGGCCCTCCGCTTCCCCGGCCGAGGACGACTGTCCCATTAAGAAAGACTCGAGGCGAAATTACCACGGGCGTGGGACATTCCAGGTAATTTACAAAGAGCTCTAGAGCTCCCATGGCACCTGTGCCACCATTTCATCTTTCGAAGGTCTTGGCACCCCTAATCCAGAAGGGGATGTCAAGCCCTCCTCTATCTTCCTCCGTTCCTCAGGAACTTCTATCTCTTATCACCTTCTATTAATCTTCCCTTAAATTATCCCCACAAGAGGCAATTAAATACGGGATACCATTCCCCACACAATGTATAAATCATTAAGAATAACAGAGTGAGAAGTGGCACGCCCTTGCGCCCATACCTTGGCACCGGGCGTGCGTGTCAGCCCCTCCTGAAGGAGTCGCGCCCTTCGGGTGCACTTTCCTCGCCCTGGGACTGAAGTGATAGTCCGGGCCGTAATTTATAGGCAAAGGACGATAAATTCCCGCCTAACACAATAAAACCCTCACTCTTTTTCCCTTAGCTCTTCTGCCAATATCATTTACTTTCTTTTAGTCATTTAGTTATCTTTATTTTAATGAATCGCGAGTCATAAACTCTTGCCCTTGTGATTTAAATGCCCCTTTTTTAAGCTCTGAGGGACGTGTCCCGCCTTTCATATGCGGTCAAGTTTCATTCGTAACGTCTTGGTAATTTTCCTTTGTTATTATTATCCCTTTTCCCCTTCCATTCCTTCCAAGATCTCTGTTTGTCCTAAGACCCACATCTTTTGTCTGCTCGCCCGTCATAACATGGAGTACTCGGCAGTGGACGATAAAATTAGCGTAGTTTAAGGTTAGCGAATTAAAACCTCGTGAATACTCTCGCCCGCACACGACTGTCAAAATCCCGTGTGTGTGGGTCATCCTCAGCTCGCGTTGAACGATAGCTGAGCAAAGCACGTTAAAACGAAGATAAATTATCAATGCGAATATGTATAGTCATTACAGTATCGCGTAAAAGGGGATGTCATTTACAAAAATAAACGCTGTTTTTCATTTACACAGCCTCTTCAAGGCAGATTGTACTAACCGCATGCATTTAATCTAAAATTAAGTAACTGTGTATTTTAATTCTTGAACAATAGCCTTTCTTTTCATTTGTTGGCCATAGCCTCATATACGTGGTCTTATAATCTTAATTAATTCACAATTGTTCGAGTCACATTATAAAGTTACCAGTGGGTAACCAAATCTAAAGTAATTATTCTTTTGCAAGTGTTTAAACCACTTTGCGTTCTGTTAACGAAAATTGTCCCAATGTGTTATTAAAAGTAACGTCACAGCTTCATAAAACCCTTAGGAGTAAAGTTCATTGCAAGGCAGAATGTAGAGTAACGGAAAGCATTTGCCGCTCATTCTTGAATATCGATGTACACACCTGAAGGAGGTATGTACATCATCTTGTATGGGGAGGTATTATGATTAGCAAGAATTCGCTAGCAAATTGCCTCCCCCCCCCTCCTTTGTTGTTGTTGGTTGTTCTGTTGTGTTTCATTTACTGCCAGCCAGCCGATCGATAGACCATCTGTCTATCGACTTAAAAACAAGGGTTAAAAGATTAAAGGCGCTCCCATTTTTGATAAAGATCTTTCCTTCGAGGCAAAAGTAATCTGGCTTGGGTGTTTCTCCTACAGGCCAAAACCTCCCCTGCGGGCAGCAGGTGCAATGAGTCAAAGCATCTGTGTTGGACGCCCCTGCCCCATAGGAGGGGATAAAAGCAGAAACCCACGAGGTCGACCCACACACGCGGGCTGGAAGATATGGAATGAAGACGTCCCCAACACCTGGCCCCATCGATGCCCTTTGCATCCTAACCACGTGGCCCTTTCCAAAGTATACTTTTCCTCGTGCCCTTCGACCGTATTCCTCGAGCCCACACGCCATTGCTTGGAGTTTCGAGGAGTCCCCATCGCCTTGCCCCTTTACGGAAGCCCTTGCATCTCACCACGTGGAAGAAACTCGTCCTCGGAAATCGCAAGTCATCCACGGACCGCCATCTACGCGCCCTCGAAAATCTGCTAAGGTAAAGTGCCCTGGAAGAGCCCCATTTCAGTCACGCTTTTGTCTCGTAATATTTTCTTAAAGAGAAAGCCAGAAATCTCCCTTGTCTAAGGTCCGTGCGCCTCTTGCATCGGCAGTATTAATTCTTTATTACTCCTTTGGCACCCTCAGTGCAGCTTCGAATTCATTATTCTTTTGTCTATTTTCATTACTGGCGTATAATGTGCATATCTCTCATTTCAGAGGGATCTATTATCGTGGAAGCTTCTCGGACTGTGGCTGGAATTCCCCAGTTTCATTCAATCTACTGAGTTCCTCTTTCCCATACTAATGTCATTTATGTAAATACACTACTTTAAATGTGCCCACGTGTTTTACGTAATATTTCCCTCAGTAACCAGAGCCCTATGCTCATATGAAATTCTCCTTTGTTTTCCTCTTTTTACGTTTTCCCGTACCACACGAAGTCAGAATCACAAGGCTAAATTACCTTAAATTGTTGCTACCTGTCTCACAGAGCATATTTCAAACTAAAACCACGGAAAAACGTAAAAATATATATATATACACATATATACATGCATATATATATATATGTATATAGATACACACACACATATATATATATATATATATATATATATATATATATATATATATATATATATATATATATATATATATATATATATATATATATATATATACATAATGTTTGTATATGTATACAAAAATACATTGACAATGGCTGATATTTTACGAATGGATTTTAACTCTCTATTGGTAAGGAATTCAAATTCAAATTCAAATTCAACAATTTTATTGACATAAATTAATACATCAAAAGGAGTGTACAGCATGCTGTAACACCCACTCATTCTTTCTAAAATACAATCTCAATGTTTACAATAAGTGATAGTATTTGTAAATTGTAAAATATAATGCAACAATATAATGTGCCTAAGATAAAGTATAGGGCTTACAGACAATATTCAAAACCTTATGTCCATTTTTTTAAACTTTCGTAGTATATCTTTTATAATAAGATCACTTATCATATAACAAATTTGCTCTTCATATTGCAAACCATCCTCTCTGAATTCTTTCAGCTCGCTACATGCCATTATGTAGTGTTGTAAAGTGTGGCTCTTCTGTTTGTGACATAGTTTACAGGACACACCATCACCATTTATTCTATACTCCCAGTAGTACTTATATCCTAACCTCAATCTCATTATAAAATAATCATATCTGACAGGTAGCTTACCATAGGTTACCGTGCAATTTTCAGTCACTTTGATATAATGATTCATACTCTGACTCCCATTTCTCAGAATTTTCCTGTAGTTCTCTGTTTCCCAGTTCTCCCTTTTCCATCTCATTCTAGCTTTTATGCTTCTCATATTTAGTTCACCATCAATATCAATTAAGAGTTTTTGGGCCCCATCTTTAGCAAGATCATCTGCAACATCATTGAAGTGAATACCACAATGTGAAGGTACCCACACAAACAGAACATCACAGCAATGAGACTCTAATTCAAATATTAACTTTTTGCATTCAGTTACAAGACGATAATTGCACGGGTACTTAGCATTTAAAGAGAATATAGCACTCTGACTATCAATAAAAAAATAGGCTGATTTTTTCTTTGAGAGAACTCATTTCAGGCCCTCATGGATTGCATGTAATTCAGCAGTTGTACTTGAGCATATATTTCCAATACGCCATGAAAGACGTTCTTCAGAGCAAACATGAGATTCAGAATAATCCCTCATTATTATGCCACACCCAGCATTTTCACGATCTACTGAACCATCACAATACACATGTATGACATTATGTTTACAATAACCAGCAATTTTTTCAAGAAACATCTGCCGTAACTCTATAGAGCTATATTCAGCTTTTTGAAAATCAAGTTTTTCTACATCAACATTAACAACTCTGTTATCCCAGGGACATAAATTCTCTACCTTAGGAGAAATCTTACAATAATTGACAACACCATATTCAGACAATACTTTACACATTCTACGGCAATATGCATTAAGTTTAATATTACCTCTTCCATAACAAGCCTTATTGATAACAATTTTGAGAAAAACATCACCCCTCCTTATTAATCTTATGACTGCTGCCCCTAACAACTCTCTTACTCTGTAAATAACACTAGTTATGTTCAACTCCATCCTCATTACCTCAATACGCGTAGTTCTAGGACACCCCAGTATTATACGCATTGCTTCATTCTGTACAATTTCCAGAGGTTTAAGCTTACAATCAGAATATGATGCCAACAGCGGCGCAGAATAATCTATAATTGATCGCACAGTAGATATATATATATTGATCTTAGTATATGTATACCAACACCTTTTCCACAATTTGCCAAAACCTTTAATGGTCTTAATCTTGCCATACAAATATTCTTAACATAAGATACATGTTCATAATTTGTGTTAAAACTAATATTCATACCAAGATATTTGTATGTACTAACCTTTTCTATCGGGAGTTCATTTAGTCTAAATATTGAATTATCTGTCTTCCGATTTTGATATTTAGTCTTCCTTTCATTTATAACAAGTCCCATATACAAGCACAATCTCTGTAGTTCAGATAGTGCTTCCCTCATTAAGTTTTCAGATTTACATTGTAATAATATATCATCAGCATATATAACAATATGTGTGCCAGCAGGAAAATCATGACGAGCTATTTTATCCATAAGCACATTAAACAACATGGGGCTTAAAACTCCTCCCTGTGGAGTACCCAGCTCTAGGCTATGTTCATCTGAACAAACTCCTTGAAACCACACACTTCCTTTTCTTCCACTTAAATAATCTGTAATCCAACCAAGTAACTTCCCTTTGACACCTTTGCACACAAGTTCCTCTAGAATAACATCCTTGTTTGCTTTATCAAATGCCCCCTTTAAGTCTACAAAAACACGACAATTTACTTCAACATTACTTAATGCTTTTAACACACAATCAGAAGTAGACTTACCTTTCATAAAACCATAAAGATTTGTGGACATCATATCTCCAATCTTATAGATTAACCTATTTAGTATCACTCGCTCCATCATTTTACATAAACATGATGTAAGGGAAATAGGTCTATAATCATTGTCACCCTTCGAAATGGGTATAATAAGGGCAGTCTTCCACAAAACTGGTAGCCTCCCATTCTTAAATGACAAATTAATAAGGTCCAAAATGGGACTATCCTTCATAGTTATAAGACAATTCAAAATATCATAAGTGAGCCCATCTGCCCCAGGAGCAGTTGACTTACCCCTTTTCACAGCTAATAGGAGTTCATCAGCCACTATTGACACACAAGAATCATCACTAAGCATAATTTGTCTAATTACCAACTGCCGCCTTCTCTCTTTCCTACTATTTATAATACTTTGTAAATTACAAGGGAGACTTTCAACACTAGATGAATACGCCCATTTTTTCATTAGCTCATTCGCTTTTAATTTTGGATTGGAATGCGCAACTATTTTCCGTTTTACACCTCTAACCTTATTTACATTATTCCAAATAGCACTCAAAGACTTAGATAATGCAATTTCACCTAAAAAGTTACACCAATATTCAAATCTCGCCTCTTCCTTAATTTCTTTTGATAATTCAGCAACCTTCATCATGGTATCTCGATTCAATTGATCATTAGGATTCTTACTCCAATTACTTTGACATTTCCTCAGTATCTTACTCCAACTTTTAACCTTTACATCATTACAGTAATCTGTTTTTTTCTTTGTCTGGACCCTACAGGGCTGTCTTTCTGGTTTACTCAAAAAATTTTCTATAATAGAGAGCAGATCTGTATAAAAAACATTCTCATCATCAATACTTAATTTCTTATACTCCTTATACCAAGCATATATTTTTTTGCAAAAATTATTTCTTTGATTTTCATTTGCCAAACTATATCGCTTTCTTTTTTGTGAATAGATCATTCTATCCACCTTCATATCAACACATACAGCAAAATGATCACTTAACAGTTCAGGAACAAGAGCAACCTTTGTGTCAACATTATCTTCATTAAACAATATTGCATAATCTAACCTACCACCTTTTACATGTGTTGGCGTATTATTACCGAGCACTTGAATATTTTCATTGGCATCTAATATAGATTTAAGTTCAAGACCATTCTTATTACAAGTTCCACCAATACTTCCATAATTAGGGTGGCGTGCATTTAAATCACCAACTAACAAACAGAAGTCACTAAAAGTATTAACAGGGAAATCATCCAACGTCAGGGAGTCGGCATCAACGTACTAAATATTAACAAAACAAAATTCACCATCTTTGAAATATACAGTGATACATAATTATACATTCAGTACCATTCCGCTTATAGGAACTTAGTAGAGTAGCAGGAATGCTATTCTTAATGAAAATGATCAATCCACGTGTATTAGTATCAAAGTCCGCTACTAAATCAAATCGCTGATAACCATTCAGATTAATTTGAGACACATCATGCCCCACTTCTTGCAAAGCCATTATATCTACGTCATTAGAACGCATAAAGGCATGGACATCAGTTTTCCTTTTCCTAAGACTGTTAATATTCCACGATATTATTTTCGAATTATTCATATCCATTATGCTGTTATTTTTCCCTCACTTTTTTCACTGATAGAAACACATCTTTTTTCAAACGCTCAGTTGGATCATTCATGTAATTAACAACAGTGTCTAAAACAGAAAACATATTTTTAAGAATATTCCCATTTTCTTTCCCATTACAAGAACCTTGGCTTTTACTCCCACTACTGTCATTTGTTGATATCAAATTACTTTTACTCATATTTTCACCAGCCCTAACTTCCTGTGACAAACATTCATTTTGCTTAACAATTATTGATTGGAGATTTCTGACACTTTGTGATAAATCAAGTACTATATATACTCTTGAGACTTTCAATCTCAGTACGTAACTCTTGAACAACGTCACTAGCCACATTACCCTTGTTATTTACTGTATAATAGTTGAACTGCCCGAACTACCCTTTTCTCCCTCCACCATAACCTTTCTCTGCGCTTCTCGACGCAACCAAACGTTCCCTTCCTGAACATTTACATTAACTCTTTCATGTTGATTTTTGGATATCTCACTCGTATTTGATTTTTCTGTTGGCCTCTTAGGACAGCTCCAATCATTGGCATTATGTTGAGCACCACAATTACAACATTTTCTGGGAACGTTTTCAGATTTTTTTATTTGTTCTATGCACTCCAAAGAATCATGCCCTTTTCCACAATATCGACACCGAAATTTATTATGTAAGCACTTATAGGCCATATGACCCCATCTGCTACACTTATAACACAGGACCAGCATTTCCTTATACACCGCCATTTTTTATAGCCAGACAATGCACAAAAGTTCGATCGAGTGGATCACTTCCTTTAAATAATCCTATCAACTGAGGTCTTGCTTCCATATTTCCTTTCACTCTTACTTCACGCCGTTTTATCCAAGCAAACATGCCAGTATCCAATACATCTTCAGGATCCAAATAAATCGGGTAATCAAACAGGATGATTTTTGTCAACCTTTCATCACTCTGAGGAGCCTCAAGTACAACGTCTTCAAATCCAACAGATGTTAAATGATCAACTGCATAATTATCCTTAACTATTATGAAAGGTCTGTTCCTTCCTTCTTTGAAAAGAACTTCAAACTCGTTGTGAGTCTTTGCCAATCTAACTGCCCATTGAACTTTCATATGGTATCCCATCTCCAAATTGACAGGGAAATAAAGACGCTTACCTCTATCACCTTGCATATCAATTTCAGTCTCTTCACCTGTAGGAGGGTCAACAAAACTTCTAACTCTCTTATCCCCCTTCTTTGACTTTCTCTTCCTCTTGCCATCAATAAATCCATCCTGATGTTTAGATCCACTACTCGACATCTCCAAGTCCTCAGCGACCATCAATACCTCTTTGTTCGAAATATGATTTGGGATTTTCAAGTCAAGTATACAACCCTGTGTACTTGTTCCGCCCACAGCACGAACGGGAGCTCCAGCCATGACCGTGGTCGAGACGGGAGTCTATTGGTAAAGATCCTTAACTCTTAAAGTGTGGAAATATATGAGTTTAAAATCTTGTAAGTCACTCGAATATAGTGAAAGGTTTTCAATCCTCATGGATGAGCATTTACGGAATGTTGATGATCAAAAACATAGAAAGGTCCTATTAATAAAATGGGAAATGGGATTGTCAAAAGATCAGGTGTCTCTCTCAGTGGAAATAGAAGTAGGAGCAGTTTCGGGACCTTCATAACAAAAGCAGGTGGGCCCTGACATTCTTCGAGGGCTTTCGTGTCTGTTGGTGTAGAATTATATATATATATATATATATATATATATATATATATATATATATATATATATATATATATATATATATATATATATATATATACATATACACACACACACACACAGAGAGAGAGAGAGAGAGAGAGAGAGAGAAATGTGCTATGAAAGTCATCGGTTCAGTAAACACGATAAGGCATATCTCCATAAGAACGAATACTTTTAAAGTTAAAATAATATGATAAAAAGTAAAAAGTAATTCTTGAGGTTCAGTGTGTAAATTATACACTTCAAATAAGTAAGCAATTAAAATTTAAACCTTATAATTCATTCTAAAATGCCACAAGATATGTGAGGTTTTGGGAAAGTATGTTTGGCAGGGTTAAATAATATTCCTTTGTCCCTTCCCGGCATTTGTGAAAGAAAATATACGAATGCAAATGCCTGTACCAATCTGAGTTGAATGTGCAAAAGGTCTCTCCCTTCCGAGGTTCAACCGCTCCAAGAATCTCTTATCATAGATAACAAATTCCAGTTACATGACATAGATACCAAATACTAGTTGCTTATTACAAGTAACAAATTCCAGTTACTTAACTTATATACCAAATTCTAGTTACTTATTACAGGTAACAAATTCCAGTTACTTATCATAGGTAATAAATTTCAGTTACTTAGCACAGGTAGCAAATTCCATTTACTTAATATAGGTAACAAATTCCAGTTACTTAATACCAGTATAGATAACAAATTCCTGTTCCTTATCATAGGTAGCAAATTCCAGTTATTTGTCAACAGTATGAAACCAGTACTCACCTTCCGAAGAGTGGGAGGAAGACTCTTTCCGTGACAATCCAGCACTCGGGTGGGAATCTACTCAACGCTGACCATAAGCTGGAGTTCAGTTTTGGGAAAGTGCAGCATGGCCGTCTTTCCTGAGAAGATTAATTTCGAAGTGGTGAAGTCGGTGTTTTTGTATGTCACTAAATTAAGGTTGCTGACGATTCTACAGTAGTTGGGTGTTGCAATTTTACAAGCTGGGATTGTTTTAATTTACTTATGTTTTATTTCTTTTATTGTTTATTTCATTTGGTTGGTATCTCATTTGTTTTGTTGTGAAAACAGTTTTTTATTATTCTTATTTGCTTTTATTATTTATTATGATTTATTTATTGATTTATATATTTTCATTATACCTTTCATTTGGTTAATCGATTAAAAAAATTGGTTTGCAGACAGTATTCATGCCAATTAGCTGACACTTGGTAAAAAAAAAAAAAAGTTCTCCAGTTTATGCACGTTCTTCAAAATCCTCGTCCGCGTTGAAGATTAATTTAACCTCTCCTCCGGCATGGGCATGGCCACCCAACATCCTCCCAACTCAAGCCCCCTTCCACCGCCCCCCCCCCCAGTAACCCTCGTTCATCCTCCCCACCAGAGCGCTTCCCCGAGCTGAGGGCGAGAGTTATTATCTAATAACTTTTGTGCCCCAAATGGAATCCATTCATTCATTGCTCTGAATGAAATTATGCAAGATGGATTTCTCAGAAATGAAGGCATCTGCTCCTCTTTGTTAGTGAATAAATAAGTCCTGTGGTTACCATCGTGCCTGGCATGTTCATAATCATGAAAGCTCGTAGTCAAATCTTTGTAGCTCCTCTTGTTATTTTTTTTTATTGTTGTTGCTGTTAATGATAATGATATTAATAATAATGAGTGTTAACTTTAACAATAATGTAATATCACATTACTAATAAAAGTGAGAAGGCTCCCTTCAGCTAATCCGCTACAAGAGGGAGAATGTGAATGACAGGGTCAAATAATATTCCCGTCGTCCCTTCCTGGTATTTGTGGAAGAAAATATAGGAATGCAAATGCCGGTAACAAATTCCCGTTGAATATGCAAAGGGTAAATCACTTCTTTAGTTTAGACGTTGCAAGAATTTCAATTTTTCTTGTTTTGCTCAAGCAGCTACTCTTAATTAACCTGTTGTGCTGCTTGTACCGAAATGTGACCGGTGAGAGAGGCCGACACTTTGCTATCCGAGTAGACACCCCGGGATTATGTATGTAATCAACGGATAGGTTTGCTGAAAGCAAATGGGTGTTACAGACTAATACACACACAAACAAAGCCACTCCAACATCTTCTAAAAACATAACAGACCCCTCACACGTCTCGAACTGTCGACCTAACCGCTCAGTTCTCCTCGCTGCTGGGAGAAAGGGAGCTAGGGATTTGGTACGATACATTGTACAGTACATTCGCTACCGGGGTCTAAGCGATGTCAGGCAGGGCAGCCGATCGAGACTACGGTCTACCTCAACGCCAAATCAAAGTCCTTCAAAGAAGACATCGTGCTTACCCCATATAAAAAATGGGAAAAGCACATTAAAAGAAGAAGAAGAAGAAGAAGAAGTTGCTTGTACCGAGATGTATTAACTGAAAGGTTTTTAACTATGAGGCTGGATTTCTGCCTTCGCTTCCCTTACTTAGCAACATACGAATCAGCCAGCACTCCCTTGCATGTTTGTGGAAAAATTAAGGCTCTTTTGGCACCGGGACAGTATTCTAAGGATTTGGTTCAGGGAAAACGATTCGCTGGCGTCAGTCAGATTCTCGGAATACGCAACGTGGCTCTGTACAGTACTCGAAAGCCTATATATTCATTTCGTCGAAGTGAAGGAGTTGGTCTGTTTATTTCTGTCTGTTGTTGGTTTGAGCGTGCTCATGAGTCTACCTGTATCTCGCAGTTTTATGAACTGGGCTTATCTTAATTTACTTATCTATTTTATTTTATCCTTGTTTATATACAATATTCGTTTTTATTTTATTTTTTTTATTTTTATCTATTATTCATTCATTTGTTGTAAGATTGATTTTTTTAGATTAATTATTCCATTTATTTTTTTATAAGTTTATACATTTTATTTAATCAGTCGGTTGCAGATAAGTGCTTTACGGACAGCATTCATGCCAGTTAGCTGCCACTCACGGTAAAAAAAAAAAGTTAAAAATGCGCCGAAGTTTCTTCGGCGCAATCGAGTTTTCTGTACAGCGTATAATCAAGGCCACCGAAAATTTCGGTCGTCTCGGTATAATGCTGTATGAGCCGCGGCCCATGAAACTTTAACCACGGGCCTGTGGTGGCCTGTCTTATATCGTTGCCAGAAGCACGATTATGGATAATTTTAACCTTAAATAAAATGAAAAATACTGCGGAGGCTAGAGGGCTGCAATGTGGTATGTTTAATGATTAGAGGTTGGATGATCAACATACCAATTCGCAGCCCTCTAGCCTCCTCAGTAGTTTTTAAGATCTGCGGGCTGACAGAAAAAGTGCGGACGGACAGACAAATCCGGCACAACAGTTTTCTTCACAGAAAACTAAAAAAATGAGAGAGACGCAAGCTCTGTAGTAAATAATTTCTTCAAATTTCTCGTCCGGGTCGAGTTTTCCTCCCATGGAATGCGAGATTGATTGAACCTCTCCCTCTCCGGTGGGGGATTCCACTCATTCGCCCCCTCAACCCCTCCCCCCTCCCAGTCACTCTCTTTCCCTCTTCCCCATCAGAGGAGCGCTTCCCCAAGGTGAGGGCGCGAGTCGTCTAATAACTTTTGTGCCCCAAATGTCCTCCATTCATGACTCCAAGGGAAATTATGCAAGATGGATTTCTCAGAGATGAAAGTAGCGCTTCTCTCTGCGAGAGAATAATAAGTCTTGTGGTTATTATTTTGCGTGGGATATTAATAACCATGAAAGACCACAGTAGAATCTTGTTAGTTCCTCTCATTGTTATTTTTATTGCTATTGTTGTTGTTGATGATGTTGATGATATTAATAATAATGAAAGTGAAAACTTTAGCTGTAATGAAAATGCTACGTTAATGATAAAAATGAGAAGGCTTCTCCCACCCAACCCCCGCAAAAAAAATTGGTCTTTTGTATTTCAGCTGCTCCTCCTACAGTAATAACTTGCGAGGAGAATGAATGGTGTCAGAAAGATGACCGGTTTTGTTTACAGGCTACATGAAAATCACTCTGTAGGAGCACTGCTTTTACCTTAAATAATGTTTTTTAATAATATATAAGAGGAGACGGTATGTTATGTCAATATACGTAACTTTCCCGGAATTTGTAAGAAGCGTAAATGACAATGTAAAGTTAAAATGAGTTGAACAGAAAATTTACTTCGGTTGATTTTTCCGAAAGAGGAGTGAACAGGAGACAAAATCTACGATAATATGTAACTATATATTTGATTAAAATGCCTCAAATTTAGCTAATATCTAAAAGAATGTAAAGGTTTGAAAATTATTTCAAAATATATGCAGTTAGTTAAGTGTAAAATAAGGCCAAAAAAAAAAAAAAAAGTTACACCAGCTATGCCACAGTTCGTGAAGGTTTATGTTAAAAAATCCACTTTTCAATGCGAAGAATACGACGCAGTCACGCCAACGTTCCTCCAGTGTTTCCGAATTTGTACACTGTAAAAGAAAACTGTTGTCTGTCCGTCCGCACTTTTTCTGTCCGCCCTCAGATCTTGAAAACGACTGAGGCTAGAGGGGCTGCAAATTGGTATGTTGATCATCCACCCTCCAATCATCAAATATACCAAATTGCTGTCATCTAGCATAAGTAGTTTTTATTTTATTTAGGGTTAAAGTTAGCCATGATCGTGCGTATGGCAACACTATAGGACAGGCCACTACTTGGCCTTGGCTGAAAAGTTAATGGGCCGCTGCTCATACAGCAGTAACCGAGAACTCCGAAAGATAGATCTGATTTCGTTGGCCTTGATTATACCCTGTACAGAAAACTCCTTCGACGCATGTTTTTACTTGTTTTAAGTTTAGTCTTATCATCATCGTTATTGTCATCTGCTTCCTTCCACTTCCATTCATTCTCCTCATTATAACCATCATCATTATCCTCAGCTTCCTTTCCTTCCCCGGGACTTTTTTTTTTATTCCAAGCCTAATGGTAACAAGTTCACCTCTTGACATGTAAAGTGGTGCTCCAGCATCTTTAGTTAGGTAAGCAAATCGTGCATAATGTTCTGTTATCGAGTTTTTATTAGTTTTCTGTAAAAGAAAACTATTGCGCCGGTCTTGTCTGTCCATCCGCACTTTTAGTGTCCGCCCTCTGATCTTCAAAACTACTGAAGGAAAAGAAGCAGAGGATGATGATGGTGGTGGTTATGTAATTATATGATATGATATGATATGATATGATATGATATGATATGATATGATATGATATGATGGGGTGAATGAATGGAAGAGGAAGGGACCAGATGACAATGACAATGGTGGCAAGACTAAACTTAAAACAAGTTAATAAGAGCGCCGAAGTTTCTTCGGCGCTATCGAGTTTTCTGTACAGCGTATAATCAAGGCCAACGAAATTACACCTATCTTTCGGTGGTCTCGGTATAATGCTGTGTTAGCCTCGGCCCATAAACTTTTCAGCCAAGGCCAAGTAGTGGCCTGTCCTATAGCGTTGCCAGACGGACGATCATGGCTAACTTTCACCTTAAATAAAATCAAACGACTGAGGCTAGAGGGCTGAAATTTGGTATGTTGACCATCCACCCTCCAATCATCAAACATACCAAATTGCAGCCCTCTAGCCTCCTCATTAGTTTAATTTTATTTAAGATTAAAGTTAGCCATGATCGTCCGTCTGGCAACGCTATAGGACAGGCCACCACTTGGCCTTGGTTGAAATGTTTATGGGCCGAGGCACATACAGCATTATGCCGAGACCACCGAAAAATAAGTGTAATTTCGTTGGCCTTGATTATACGCTGTACTGAAAACTCGATAGCGCCGAAAAAACTTCGGCCTTTTTTTTTTTTTTTTTACTTGTTTTCAGTTTAGTCTTAGCATCATGGTCATTGTCATCTGGTCCTTTCCTCTTCCATTCATTTACCCATCATATCATATCATATCATATCATATCATATCATATCATATCATATCATATCATATCATATATATAACCATCATCATAATCCTCTGCTTCATTTCCTTCCCCGAGATTTCTTCTTCTTTTCCTTCTAAGTCTAATGTGCAACAAATTTACCTCTTTACATGTTAAGTCGTATTCCAGCGTCTCTAGTTAGGTAATCAAATCGTGCATAATGTTCTGTAACCGGGTTTTTATTGCATTCGTGAACGCATTCTGTGAATAGGGCACAACGCGCAACCAGCCGGCTGAGCGAGAGACGCTCGTCCCATCCACGGAAGTACAGTAGGTAATATATTATATGGCTGTCAAATTTGTGGTGGCGGAGGTGGTTAGAGAAAGCAGCTGAAACGGCAGCAATTTTTGCTTCTAGCAAAGACATAATAATCCTTTGAGTTGATGTAAATGAAATGTTTCTTTCTCCCCTCGTATATATTCCTTTTTCCAGCACTTGTTCCCACTTTGTTCTAAGCTCTCATTTGTGCCATACTTGATTAATGATGCATTATTTTTATAATAAAAAATGCATATATTCTGCAAAATTAAAAAAAATAAATAAAAAAAATTAATATTCTTATTTATTTTTGTGAACGGGGCCAACATCTACGTGGAGGTTTTTGAAACAAGGTTGATCCTTCGAATCCAGGTAAAAAAAAGTCACAGAGAAAAAGTCACAGGGAAAAAGTAACAATAATCTTCCTTAGATAATGACCCACAAGGGTTTTAACCCGGCGTGTATCCACCTTTGCGGCGTGTTTAGTACAAGCCCCCCGTTGAGGATTAGCGTAAAAACATAAACAAAAGGCTGTAAATATCATAAAGATAATGCCTACCAAGCAATATTATGAATTTTTCCCTGTGACTTTATTGCCGGCCACCGTAAATTAATGTGACTTTTTTCCTGTGAATTTCTTTCCTGTGACTTTTTTCCCGTGACTTTAGTTCCAGTCACCGATCCCTCAAGTTTGAATATCCCAAATAGTTTGGTTTCGTTATGTGGACGATGATGCCCTGGGAATCCTGAAGGTCAATTTGCCCTTGATTGTCCAGACCATCAAATTGACCGTCGAAAAAGAAGAAAATAACAGTATACTATATCCCTTTCTTAGATGTTCTGATTGGTAGGCAGCCAATGTAAACTAACTTTTCCCTTATTCAGAAAACCTTCCAGCAACTTCTGCTCTTTTTTATTCAGGCCATTCAAAATCATTTGTATTAACCTCTGTGTATCTAAAGGTTCTAAGAATGTGTAGCCCTGAGTACATAGAAGATGAGGTTACCAGGATAGAAGAGATTCCCGCAGATCTATGCTATCCTAAACATTTTTGCAAAAAATTGCATGATTAAAGCCAAGAAACTCGTTTATATCGCCCAGTCAGAGAAAAACAAGTCAATAAACAACACACTTTGTATACCTGGTCATAAATGTTAATTAGATGCCATTCAGTGTTTGAGGAAACCTAATGTAAGGGAATTGTTTAAGTAAAATTGAAAAATATATGTATTAAAATCAGTCCTGTGGAAGATAATATTATACACAGTATATATCCCACGTTCTGTATATATGTTATTTACTCTATTTGGCCCACAACCAAAACAGCTTAAAAACACCCTCTCAAATGAGTAGCAAAAAATGTTCTGACCATATGCTGTGTTTGTGTGTGTGTGTGTATATATATATATATATATATATATATATACTTATGAAGCTACAAATGTCGCTTAATATCAAATTCACGCTACCTCGGGAATATCTCCGATGGAGAATTGTCGCCGAAGGGGAATTTATATAAGTGGTAAATGAATTGGTATCGTCGGGACACGAACCCTTGACACGAAACCTATTCAGCAACTCCAGTAGACGCTACCCACTGAGCTATCAAGAGAGGTATAAGTCTTTGCCCAGTCTGCAGTACTGTTTTTACCCGTCGTGAGTGGGGAAATGTACTTGGCCTCGGCAATGACCCACCTCCGCCATGACAGTTCATTGGTACATTTGGAACACGCAGCTCTTATTATGAAATTTTTTATCACACTGTGATTTATATACAATCATGAAGCTACAAATGTCGCTTAATATCAAATTCACGCTATCTCGGGAATATATCCGATGGAGAATTGTCGCCGAAGGGGAATTTATATAAGTGATAAATGAATTGGTATCGTCGGGACACGAACCCTTGACACGAAACCTATTCAGCGACTCCAGTAGACGATACCCACTGAGCTATCAAGAGAGGTATAAGTCTTTGCCCAGTCGGTAGTACTGTTTTTACTGTTTTAGCATCTACTGGAGTCGCTGAATAGATTTCGTGTCAAGGGAAGAATGGCCATCATAAATATCAAGTTGAAACGATATTCGTGAAACTGAAAAACTTCCTAGGACGTTTTCAAGAAATTGAGTGATTATATATATATATATATATATATATATATATATATATATATATATATATATATATATATATATATATATATATATATATATATATATATATATATATATATATATATATATATATATATATATATATATATACTGTATATATATATATATATATTATATATATATATATATATATATATACAGTATATATATACATATATATAATATACATATACATATATATACATCATATATTTGTATGTATTCACATATGCATGCATGTGTTTATGTACGTATGTATATGTATGAAGTGCAAAAACAAAAAATGTTATAAACGAAAAAGAAAACAGAAATTTTCAAGACTTCATTCTTCACTGATTCGGGTGCAGCAAGTATTTCTAGAAAATGAAGAGTAAAAGAAGTAAAAAACGGTAGGCTACAGGATCGACGGTGGATGAAAACTTGCTCTGCTTCTTTGTCTTCTCCATTTGCTAAAAGGAGCAGGTATGTACCTGTGACACAGGATGATTTCAGTTGGATTGCAAGGTTTTATTGTTAGTCAGCAAAAGGTAAAATGATTAAGTTCATAGAAGTTAGTGTTAGTAAGTAAGCCCTCCCTCCCTCCTCCTCGCTATCTCCATTTCAATAGAAAACCCTAATATAAGGGCTATTGCATGTGCAGTATATGCAGGCTGTGTATTCATGTGTTTTATGTGTTTTACATGCAAAGCAATAAGCAGAATTACAATAAAGATATCATCACAACACGCTAAGGAACAGAAGAGAGAGAGAGACAGAGAGAGAGATAGGTAGAGAGAGAGATTGATTTATTGCTTTATGGCTACTAAAACTGGCGTCACAAAATCTAGGTTATTTAAAGAAAGAGAGAGGGAGATAGACAGAGAGACAGGGAGTAATAAAGTAGTTTGCAGGTGTTAAAAGGAATGTTTAGAACAGTGGAAAGTGACGGGGGCCGTGGGGGGGTGGGGTGAGATCCCAAATCGGGGGTTAATGGGAGCGCAGAGGGAATGTGCAGTGCAGTCAGTGTTCGTGTGAGCAAGACAGTAATCGAATGTTTCCTCAATTTGCGTGAGTCGATACGTGAAGTCTGGCTGATGTTTGTCCGGTTACTTCTTTCTAACGAACACCATAACCTTCGAGTCAGTGGTCCTTGTGAGCTTGTTCCATGTGAACAGGGTTCATCCTCTAAATAATAATAATAATAATAATAATAATAATAATAATAATAATAATAATACTGAACACTAACCTCATCAATGCTAAGCTGCTCCCTTGGATGGCTACAATTACTTATTAGTGAAAAATAGCTTGATGCGCAGCGAACCTTATTATCCTGTTTTAAGAAGGTGATTTATTTGTTTGCCCTTGAAGAAAAACGGGCTTGGAAAGATGAATTGACCCAAATACTCTTTTAGTGTCTATTTTCACTTCATGGTCAGCAACAAGTCTAGTCTGGTTCGGCTATGTGCTTGTCCATTTAGGTGGGAAATTCAAGACTGCTTAGAACTTCCAGTCTTACTGTTTGTAACAGATTAGCTAGATAAAGATACGTCGGTATTTTCTGAGCATGAAAGGGTGTTCAGTGGCACAGAGGTGAGACCATGAACGCTGAATCCACTTTTCTTCAACTGCCAATCATATTTGCCCTCAAAAGTGAGCTTAGGACTCCCGTCAAACTTGGTACTCGAGCTTATATGAATGGAATAATCTTTCAAGTGTCTCGATGATATGGACTTTACTTGAGAAACACTTCCTTTGACTGGCTAATATTTGGCAGTCCTTTCTTAAGACGGTTGGAATTGGATGTATTTACATTTTTATGTATATTTTTATCCTGGATATTTAGTGGTACCTTATTACTCTTACTATCTGCTATCATGTATCCCTTCCGAGCATAATTTCACGAGAATGATTTTCAGTGTTGTTCCCAAGTTAACCTGTGATGCATTTATGAGGACCAGGAAATAGTATTTCTTTCGTTACGAGAAATGCTCATTTCTGTTCTGTATTTTCTCTGTATTTTCATTTTTATTCATTTTTGCGTATCTCTGTTATTATTATTGATTCAATTACTTCCCCATCGTTTAACAAGTTTACATTACTTTTATTGCTATGATTTTCTATTAGCCTTTATTTTCCAAACATTTATCTATTTTTCTGATTAGCTTCATAACTAATGTCCATGTGCGATTCTTATAACCAGCTTTAATATTATTCTTTTTTTTTTTTCTTGATATATTATGCTGGCTGTTCCCCATCCCAATTCGCCTCAGAAGACATCCGCTGTCTCGCAAGAAGGCAAATTCCTCCAAGACATTCCAGGATTAATTTAATGGCTGCGACTCTGCGCCATAAATCTCCTCCTCCTTTGATGGCAGCTCTTCTCTTCGCAAGAACATCTGACGTTTGTTCTGAAATAGGATTTCGAGATTTTGTAAAGAACGAGGATGTTTTGATGTCTGCCTTATTAAGAGGACAATGGTACGATGCCACTTTGGGTAAAAATTCTTGACAAGTGCAGTGTTTGCCAACTTGTAGCTCTCACAACCTTATGTATCGTTGGGTATTTTGATTTGACTTGATTTTATTTTCAAATTCTCGCGCTTTGTGCATTGATTCATTCTCATTTTTTTTTTATTTCTTCTTCGTTCTATTTTATTTACTTATCATAAATGAAATGAAAGTTCTCGTAAATTCTTCGCAATCGATTTAGTTCTAGGTTCCCTTCCTCAATGCAAGAACATCTAAGTTAACAGAGGTCAAAACTCTACTGAGGTCAGTGTCAAAATCTAATGACGATAAAATTGAGAGTTGTGAAATGATTAAAGGAAAGTGATTTTCTTCTGAGTTCGTACAAATTCTTTTTTTAGTTAGTTACTTCAGCTTCTTAGACTGGATGTAAATGATTACATACCATAGGCATCAAACAACTTCCTTGAATCAGATCATTCCAGGAAATATTACTAGTTACTTCTAATAAGCGAAAGACGCCAATTACTAACATTTTGAATTGAAACCTTTGCATAAGAAAGTTTTCAAATC
Organism: Macrobrachium rosenbergii; assembly: GCF_040412425.1. NCBI lineage: Eukaryota > Metazoa > Arthropoda > Malacostraca > Decapoda > Palaemonidae > Macrobrachium > Macrobrachium rosenbergii. The sequence goes on along the minus strand of NC_089789.1, from coordinate 1,117,603 downwards.
TTTGGATGCTCAAACATTAACATATATTTAGAGTGTAATTATTTTGTGTTTAAATCTTTCAAGCCATTCCAAATTATCGTAAAATCGTAGATTATTTTAACGTTCTCTGTAAGTTAGGGAGTTTTTGGGTAATTCCAATATTGTTAGGCATTTTTAGGCGTTCAGTAAAATTATTTATTTCCATATAAACTCGGTGCTCTCACTGATGAATTAATTTTCCGAAAAGATAACACCATCATAAATATGCTTTTAGCGATCAAGATTAAGCTCTTCAAATTCAACAAAATTAAATCAACCGGGAATATGAGTGTCATTTTTTCAAAATGTATCTAATTTTTCCTTCTGCTTCTCGTCACTCGCCTGCATATTAACCCAGCCCGAAAGCGAAACTTTTTGGAAAGTTTAATTTTTAACAGAGCGTATTCCTGACATGTCTTTTATTATAAAGGATGATTTTTTTATGAATATGAACTTGCACAGCGTCAGGTAAAATGGCACTGGATAAGTTTCCTTCATTCAGCGTTGATGAGAGATGACTGAATTTTTGTATCCTTTACGTGGAAATCAGCTTCCGTTGAGAATAAGGGGATGGTTCCTTTCTTTTATGTCAATCTTTCCTTTGGTTTCATGATAATTTTTCCTCATTTTATGTCATTTTTGTTAGTGCTGTTTAGGGTAACGAAGAGAGATGTGAATGTAAATGGAAAGAGTGTTAAAGGGTAATCAGATCTGAATGTATACATACATACATATATATGTAAGACCGTTGGAAGGAGAAACCATAACATTTTAAATATGTATATATTAATTGCTGAAGAAAGTCTGTTTATTGTTTTTATTGTACGAAAATCTTTCTATTGCTTCTCAGGGATTTCATTTTGTAGTAATGCAAGAAGCTAAGGAAAATGAATGATCTTTGCGATGCCATTCGAAAGAAATAAGAGATTAAGATAGGTCTGCCTTTCTATTTGCATGAAAGTCACCTTTTACCTCAAGTTATAATTTTGATCAAACTCCGTCCCGTCCTGCACAAACACTTTTAATCACTTTGCACGCTCCTCGGGACCTCAGGACTCATAATGGTGTTCCCTAATATGATAATTAATAATAACCTCTCGAGATCGCGAAGCGGCTGTTGCTTCCCCGAACATCATAATAATGAAGTGGCGCCGTTTTATTTCGCATAGGATTCATTACTTCGCACGAAGTTCGGTTCAAATTTCGTTCAGCTTTAATGAATAGTCTCAGGGTTTTTTCCCTTCAGTTATTGTGGGAAGTCGGAGCGGCAATTTATTTGAGACTGACGAGCATTTAGAAGGAGATCAAGGTTCTTGGTTTCCATTCTCTAGGCTAGGCTGCCATACAGCTTATATCTTGTTTGTTTTTTGAGTATATCCTCCTGCAAGTTCTGTCTGGATAAAGATGTTGATGTTTGTCATCAAAACTTTAGGCGCCTCTCTTTCTTTTAAATTCTTATAGATATTTGCAGACTATGAATATAATTCCTTATGACCGAAGGTTAATATTTACATGTTTTACTTTTAGATGCTGTCATATTTACGTTTAATCCTTAGTAGTCTGCCTTAGTAACCCACAAGTCGCCCCCACGAGCTTTTCTTCAGACTTGTTTGTCATTTGATTCTGCCTGCTTCCAGCTCCCTCTTTTGGCATATCTTTAAAATACTCACTACGTCGGCTCAGGACTGCATTCACTTGCGTTTCTCTCCCTTGGGATCGTTGCTGCCTTTTTCTCCGTGTTTTCATTACTTGCCCTTATACTCTCTCTCTCTCTCTCTCTCTCTCTCTCTCTCTCTCTCTCTCTCTCTCTCTCTCTCTTGTAGGTGATCTTGTTTTCAGTCATGCAACTGTGCTTCAAATAATTTTTTTTTCTCATTCATTAAACCATTTCCTTCTTTATCCACTACTTGTATGTATTCACTCTCCATAGCCTCGATACCTACAAAAACTCGACGCTTTGCGAATGACCACATCCTTAAATTTGTCAAATTTCGTGTATCCTCTATCCACCTCCTGTATTTGATATATCTGCTCTCTTCTTGTTATACTCTTCTTGCTTCATTTCTATCAAAGTCACACTCACCATAATTAATACACAGCAGCAATATTTTGCGTATTCCTCCCCAACTTAAATTCCTGCATATTATCTCAACTTGCTTTCCAAACAGAAAACAATATAGACCTGAGTGTGAATGTGTGCTTATGCCTGTGTATATATAGCTTTGTCTATGTTTAATACTCTTTTTATTCTTCTGAATATTTCTCCAAATGAACATTAATATTCTCTTGTGTGTATATATTGCTTTTGGACACTTGGCCCGTGTGCCGAGTCTGTCTGTTCATCTCGAATTTGCTCCTCCTGTGTTTGGTTGTTTGAATTCTTCTCCTGATGCATTTGTTCACTGTTTTCTTATTCGAGTTCCAAGCGCAGATTAATGGTCTTGTCAGGAGCAGAGTTTGTGAATTATGATTGCAATTATTCTGGGAAAATAATTATAGCTTGGAAAATAGCAAGAATTCTTTGCAGTAGTATGATGACATTGTGAACATATTTTGGCTTTTGCAGCAGTATGTTATCGTGACAGCTAGATTACATCAGTCAATTATTAAGAGAATAATTAGCGGACGAAGAACCTAAACGTCTGCATGGCTATGAAAGACGGTTTTCAGTACGATGATTCCAGCCTCAGTTGAGAGAGAGAGAGAGAGAGAGAGAGAGAGAGAGAGAGAGAGAGAGAGAGAGAGAGAGATTCTCGATGTTTCGTATTATCTGATTGCGTTTAACTCAATATCTCTTACCTAAGTTTGAGTTTCAGGTGACCTTCAGTTTAGAGACAGAGTCCTTTCCCATCAGTCCCTGCCTTCCCCCTCCTCTCCCCTCCCCTCCCCTCCCCACCCTTCCCCTCCCCTCCACGCCACTTCCTAGGAATTTCTATAATAGTTGCAACGCGTCTCGCCGTCTTCCCTTTCAGCTGTGCACCTTCCCTTCGAGAATTATCAAATGTACACATTAAGGCTTCAGTTTATCTTTGTAATCTCTCTCTCGCTCTGTCTGTCACACACACACACACACATATTTATATATATATATATATATATATATATATATATATATATATATATATATATATATATATATAAAAGCAAATACTCTAAGGAAAAAGTGAAACGACGGAGTGATTGCTAGGCCTTTCGACCTACTGCCCTTTACTTAGCTCTCCTAAGTAATGGGCAGTAAGTCGAAAGGCCTAGCAACCACTCCGTTGTTTCACTTTTTCCTTCGTATATTTGCTTTATATTTATCATTATCTTCATTTATCACGTTACATTATCTTCGTGATTCATATATATATATATATATATATATATATATATATATATATATATATATATATATATATATATATATATATATATATAAATTATATATATATATATATATATATATAACCGTAACTGTCTTGAATAACAAATTAAGTTCCATGAATTATACCTCGTGGAAATAAAATCCAGTTTGCCCCAGAGACTAATGTTTTTTTGTCTATTGAATTAAAACTTCATAAATGTTGCTGACATAAATCAAAAACCCCAGTCCTGTGCATCGCCCAGACAACAAAGCATGAGTGCACTGACATACAAAATCAAAGCCCCCGACCTCGGAATAAAGAAATAAATAAATAAATAAATAAGTAAACAAATAAATAAATAAAATCCTGCTGTGCTGTAAAAATACGAATGAGTGATTCCCATTAAATCTATGCGAATCTTTAAACGAATTTACCGTTTTAATTCACTTTTACTAATATTAATAATGCAATGAAAAAATAGATGGATATAGCGTCTTACAGGAATGAGTAACAGTGAAGCTGAAGACTGCTTTGCAAGAATTGATGCCTAAAGGAAGGTGCAGGACATACACAGACCGATGTCGAGTTATATAAATATTTTTTCTTGAGAGAGCGAGAGGGATAAAGAAATTATTTTCTTTTATCTTAATCTTTTTGGGCACTCCTTTCATGTAGCAGACAGTAACTCCTGTCTGGTCTGAAAGGACGTAGGGGAGCCTGTAGCCATCTTGAAAGGAAAAGGACTCCCTGCAAAGGAGGGGAAATGGGTCGTCGTCGGGGTAAAAGATGGAGAATTTCATAGGGGTTTAATACGAATCAGGTATTGGACACTGAAGGAGAAAATGAAGAGGTGCAAGACCGTGATGGAGAAAATTCACGGATATATATTAGCTATGGGAAGATTCTTCTTGCTGTGAGAAGAAAGAATGAGGTTCGTGTCTAGTTGAGGAGAGCGTCGTCTATTGGGGAAAAGTTGCAAAGGACTGCGAGTAATGGTTTAGGTCCAGGAAGATTCCCTCAATAATTCTTATCTTGTTTTGATTTAAAGAAATTTCACGAAACACTTCATACCCAAGTATATTCTCTTTTGATGTATTTTGATTGATCCGTTTGTATAATGTATATTATTAATTGGCATTCTTAAATCGAACATTATTCCTTATTCCTCAAATTCAGCCTCTCCAGTAATGCTGCAGCTCTCTGACGTCAGTCTGATAAAATATAACGATGAGTGATGATTGCAACACTTATATATATGTTACATCAAGCTTTCTCATGGTTTCATCACAGAGGGAGACTTATCATCAGCCATCTATTTCGTAATTTCGTACAAAAACATAGAAACTGTCATCAGTGTATATTCGTACATCATCAACTATCGTTTTACGTTTAATCGAAGAGAGGACCTTCTGATGGCAGAGATTGTCTTGATGAAATCACTCTTGGGAAGCCATAGATGGACGGGAATGAATGCTCTGCGAAATTTCATTGGGTTTATTCTGGCCACAGCAAAGTCTTCCTTTGCACAACTAGGAAAGAGAAATGTCTTACATGAGAAGCTAACAATTCTTGTGGACTTTTACGGAAGCAAGTCCTCAGATATTAAATAACAAACAACACGTTATAATATTTGGAAAAGGAGTGCTGCTGTCTTGCTTATGAATATGATACATATATATAAACTAACATCCTTCAAAAATACCATAAACATCGTGGTTTTATTTGCTTTATACATTTTTCAGATTAGTAACGACATATAGGCCTACCAAGCAGTGTACAGTGGTCGCGGTAAAATATCGCTTTCCAATTTCCCCATCAAAAGATACTATCAGGGGTAGTGCCGTCAGTGCACCTCATGCAGTGCACTGTAGGCATTACTTAAGGATCTTTGTAGCGTGCCTTCGGCCCCTAGCTGCAACCTCTTTCGTTCCTTTTTTACTGTACCTCCTTTCAAATTCTCTTCCTTTCCACCATTTCCTAACAATTGATTCACAGTGCAACTGCTTTGAGGTTTTCCCCCTGTTACCCCTTTCAAACATTTTACTGTCAATTTCTGTTTCAGCGCTGAATGACCTCATAGGTCCCAGTGCTTGGCCTTTGGCCTAAATTCTATTTTCAATTCAGTTCAGTCCAAAGATGGCTAGGAATATGGAAGTAGAACACAAGGTAGCATCACCTTTATTATTATTATTATTATTATTATTATTATTATTATTATTATTATTATTATTATTATTATTATTATTGAGTTCTGACATTTTCGACAGGTATTAGTTGGTCTTACAGTACTCCTTCCTCCACGACACAGTGAAAAGAGTGGAAAGAAGAGAAGAGAGAACTCACCTAGGAACTTTCGTCTAATCCGATTTTCAACATTTTTAGAAATATAGATGGTCAGCTACAAGTGTATATCTATACTTGAATCAGAACTAGGAATAGCAAGGTTTGCGTTGCGTAAACTAGTTTGACCCATTTAATTACGTTAATTGTGAAATATCAGAAGTTATCACTCGGATATTGTGGATAAAATATATATATATATATATATATATATATATATATATATATATATATATATATATATATATATATATATATATTTTATTGTAAAAATGAAAGTAAAGAGGACATTGCTTTGGTGAAGTTCCACGTGACTTTCAGACATCACCTGCTCTGCTCTACAACACTGAAGCTGACACTTAGGAATTCTGAAAGACGAAACACCAAAATTCCTTATAGGCGTTTGTAATTTAGAAATGTTCAGGCGAGTTACTACTGATACTCATTTACGCCAAAATAGCTCTTAAAACATTTACATGTTTACGAAACTTTGTACAAAAAAATCTGGCCGTTAGCTGATGAAAATATTGGGCTTGACTCATGGCTAGAGCATTTCACATTTTCTCATTCGTGCTTCGAACCCCTTGTGAACTTTTGAGTACATGATTTATAATACTATCATTGTCCATCACAAAAAAAATGAATAAATAAAAAATTTAAAATAAAAGAAAATAATAATTCGACGGAGATGCTTAGGCAGTTGGCAACTCCATGCGCTATAGTTTCACTATGTCGCTGCCATTTGTTTTCTGTGCAGTTGTTGTGGTCTGCCAAGAGGTGTAGGGTGTGGAACCCCTTCCTTGTGCCACAGGGCACAAGATGCCTCTTCGGAACCTCCCACTCACTCATGGGTCCTGCATGTTGTACAGCCTCAGCTTCTCTCTTTCCATCAATCAACAGATTAAATGACTGCTTAAATGGAAATTATACAGAATGCCTGTTATAAGAGAGAGAGAGAGAGAGAGAGAGAGAGAGAGAGAGAGAGAGAGAGAGAGAGAGAGCTAATTCAAGTTTAAAATCAAACAAAGTAAATTTATATGCTACGATTCATGCTTATTAATGATTTCCAGATTTCATCAATATATCTAATTAAAAACTTTTTTAAAGAGGTTTCTAAGAAAATTTTACTTAAAATTATCAATACTGGATTGGCATGTTATTTTTAATTTGTGATGTATTTGAAAAACTAACATAAAGTAACTAAATGTAATTGAAACTCTTGCCAAGAAGTATTGACGAATTGATCATGATTTTGCTCCATATGCAGGTCGTCCCTTCTTTTCTTTCGGGACACAGAAGCACTTGATGAGTCCTATATGAGTGACTGACGAAATTATACCAGCTGCTATATATGCATATATATATATATATATATATATATATATATATATATATATATATATATATATATATATATATATATATATATATATATATATGAATTTTTGTCACATACTCAGTGACATTTTTTATATTCCTAAATATCATGCCTCAAATTTCGGTTATATAAAATCTATATACTTCGGGGGATAGCTTTCACCTAAGGGGAATCATAAGTGGCGGCAGTTCGAATCCCGCGGGTGACGAAGCACTGATCACTTATTATAATTCCCATTAGGCGTAGATTATTCCCGAAGTGTGTATAGTGAATGTGATAACCCTGCATGTAATCAGTAATAACTGATTACAGTTATTACTAACTCATTACTTTGAACAATATGGACACAATGAGATTCAACGAGAAATGCAATATTTTACATTTCTTTACGAGAAAGCCGCTAGTTAATTAAGAACGAGAAGTGTCTCTGAAGGGAAGTTGCCAGTTTTCCTATTATTAAGGGAGACGGCTTTTAGATTTGCATGCGTTATTAGATACATAAAAAACTAGTACTATGATATTACATACGGGCACAACTGTAAACAGGATACTGTGATGTACGCTGCCAGAGTTAAAAAATGAGGGAAATGGCAACTGAGCATACAGTAGCGTTACTGGAACTGTGAGTGCACGATGCCTCGAACCTGGACAAGTCGAACTTTGGCAAAGTGTTCACGCTCGTGGGTTTTCTCATTTTTTACCGGTTTTCTGCTTATTTGGCGTGCCCTGTGTCTACTAATTAGAACTGGATATAGTCTTGATCCTGCCAATGCAAGAGGGGAAACACAAGAATCTAACAGAAGTCAAGAAATGAAGCTTCTCCCTGTTGCTAAGTGCGGACTGGACCACGTCTCTTCAGTTGGTGAGTGTTTGTAATATAAAGGAGGTTTAGTGATATGCGGAAATTGAAATTATTTTAATTTGAAAAAAATACTCTATGAAATTACTTAAAAATTTTCAGTTTCAAAAATATAATTGAAAAGTTACGTGCGGTGAACATTATTTTATCGAATGTCTCGAGCATATTTAATCGCACTAATCGTTGTATAATAGTCTAGATAGGGGCCATTGATTTACTGTATCATTGTGGCATTAATATACAGATATTTTTTCAGTTGGTTTACATTTTGTAGAATGGCTAGTAAGTAAGTTGAGAGTGGTAATGAGTTTATCGTTTAATTGGTAAAAAAGTTGGACCGTATTACTGTATTCACGTCGGCGAATCTTGACTGAATCTTCTTCACTGGTGAGAAGTGACTGATCGTTTGCAGTGGACACTTCTCCCTCTGCTCCTTCCTCTGTCAGAGTTTTTTGTGCTGACTTCCTTCCTTACAGCATTATATTATTGTTATTATATGGAATTGTTTCTCTTATTAGTATTCATCTAAATTGCTGCTGGTAATATGCGTATGTTACAGTAATTTCGTTAATTACATGTCAGGAGAAAGAGGGACGTTAAAGAGAATTAACCAGTCAGTCAGAGAGAGAATGAGAGCGAGAGAATCAGCTGTTTGTATTTAGAAAGCATTGCAGAGAGAGAGAGAGAGAGAGAGAGAGAGAGAGAGAGAGAGAGAGACCAGTTCAGTGCAGATAACGACTTGTTTAGATGCAGAGTGCATTAGCTATACACTATCATTTTCACAGACGTGACGGAGTGAAAATATGGATTACCGATGCGTTTTATATAGTAGGATAATTGTTTACACTTTTAATCAAGAGCAAATAATAATTTTCCCGGTAGTTTTCATGATTTGTACTAATTTGACATTCATGTTTGATTAATGCATCACCCGCATCATAACGGTGATAATGATAGGTGACCAGTTTGGGAAACCGGGATTTTCCGTGACTCATGGCTATAGTATAGTATATGCTTGCATGCTTATATGTTGTCTTCTTCTTCGTTGGCATCTCAAAAGGAATTGGCAGCCCTGGTCTCAAAAACCTTAGACTTGATTGAAATAGTCGATAAACATTATTTATAGAGTACTAAAGTGCAGGTTTAAGTGAACATACACCTTAATAGTAGTAGTAGTAATGGTAGTAGTGATAACGAAGCAAAATACAATGATACAGTAAGGAAATATCTGTAGATATTTAAGTGAATTAACATTAAATCAGTGAGCAATGAGAGAGAGAGAGAGAGAGAGAGAGAGAGAGAGGGAGGGTGGTGGAAATTTGTCAACCGTCATTTCCATTGTTCTCTAGTTGTTATTAATCATTATTATTGTGTAAGGTTTTTCGCTGTATTTGAAGTTTCACAGATCCTTAGTTTCAGGTATGTTTAAGCGTTAGAGCACGAATAAATTAATGATCAAATATTAATTCTTGCAAGGTTAGAGGGTAATTGCAAGCTCTAATAGTAACAAGGTGTGTGTACCATGCAGCTAGGCTATACCGGCTACGTCATCTTTCCAAAAATTAAGTATATCTTAGTTTAACCAGACCACTGAGCTGATTAACAGCTCTCCTAGGGCTGGCACGAAGGATTAGGCTTATTTTTACGTGGCTAAGAACCAATTGGTTACCTAGAAACGGGACCTACAGCTTATTGTGGAATCCGAACCACATTATAGCGAGAAATGAATTTCTATCACCAGAAACAAATTCCTCTTGTTCTTCACTGGCCGGTCGGAGATTCGAACTCGCGACCAACAGAATGGTAGCTGAGAACGGAACCCGCTTACCCAGCATGGAACTAATTGTCATCTTTCCAACGTGGCTCGGGTGAAGAGGGATAATGTGTTCTCCGATATAATTATATACTCATTTATTGAGCAACGGCAAAAGTACAGTATTTAGACCTTGTTAAAGGTTGATGTTGATCAGCGAAATTTCTGCGCGTATCTTAGTATTTGAATGAGTAAAGCGTGTTACTGAGGGGTTTATAAAAGGTTTACAGAAGACAAGAGAACAAAATATGGTACATGTGAAGGAGACGGCCGCACCAACATGTCGACTATTAACGTAATTCATTGGCTGAAGAATATAGAAAATGGTGCATATAATGCAGTAAGAAGGGTGAGATAATTCGAGAAATTTACCGAGGTAACGTAAATTTAACCGGCTTCTGTGGATATTTGTGCTTTCATCCCCGAGCGGCTGGTACTAAAAACTGCGTCCCGCGGAGCTTTGGTTATGTTCAGTCCAGCCCCTGTGGGATGCACGTGGAAACATAAACCAGAGACGGTAAATTTCTAATTATCTCGACAAATTTCTCAAATTATCTCTGCTGTAATATATATACCCATTTCTATGTTTTTTCGTCAGAAAATTATATTAATAAACGATATCATCGTGCGGCCGTTACCTTTACATTTACCCAAAATGTATTCAGAATTTGTATGCTGAATAGTGTAGTTAGTACCAGGTGCTGCTCTTGTAAAGCTACAAAAGTTGAAAGCTCGCCAAAGCTAACTTTTAGTAATATTAGAAACATGCTTTTCACATGTTTTCACGTTCCTTATTGTTATTTCATCACTTTTACTGCTAGCAACAACGCCTAAACCAGTAAGCATAGTATAATTAAGGCAATTCAAGTATCGTAATTATAAACGCTATGATAAGGAAACTCGACAACTACATTTATCTCTGGTTTGGGTTTAGAAAGTACAGTTGAAGAAAAAAAAGAAATATGATTTGTCTCAGAAAGGATGCTGTAAATTACCGATGGTTTTGGGTTGTTCGTAAGAATGAGGACATACTGGAAAACAAGTCTATGGAAAACTAATAATATAGTAAAAATAGGTGAACACAATTAAAAAAATAATTCTAATCATTGGGAGAATACATAGATGTTGATGATATACAAGAAAGATGTAGTCGTAAACTGTGGGGGGAGGGGGGAAGGGCTACGTTGGCCCATTTTGAGAATTAAAGTTAGGAGACTGGTTTAGGGAAATGGCTTCAGATGTGAGGATGATGGCGCTTCTCTGGTTTCCTGGAAGAACAAAGACAGAAGTTGCATTAGGGAGTGGGGAAAGAATATCATTGGGTGCAAGCATTCCTCTTTCATATATGAATACGAGAGAGAGAGAGAGAGAGAGAGAGAGAGTAGATTTCTGTCTCGTAATGACGTGATGACTCCATGTTTCATGTTACCCTTAATTCTCTGTCATAGCAGAGAGTGCTCCAAAGTCTACGGCAGCTATTTCATTTGATTTAATATATAATATTTATGTAGTTAACAGTTTTATTGTTTGTTGCTTAATCATTAAGAGATATTAGTAAATATCAGGCTATCAAGGAAATTTTATTTTGTAGATCTTTCTTTTCCCACTGAGACCCAAATTCAAGACGAATCATTATTGCAAATTTAGTCTTTGTTATATAATTTAACGGACGTCAAAAGATATTTTAATCAATTCTAAAAAGATTAGTGGACATGGAGACTGGATTTTAAAGCCGGTTTGCTTCAAGTTAAAATAACTTGTCTACTCACTCTGTCTTTTAGGACAAATGTTATTGACTGGAGGATATGTTATGAAAAATCTTCAACTGCCATCATTTCTCGCTATAATGTGGTTCGGATTCCACTATAAGCAGTAGGTCCCGTTGCTAAGTAACCAACTGGTTCTTAGCCACGTAAAATAAGTCTAATCCTTCGGGCCAGCCCTAGGAGAGCTGTTAATCAGCTCAGTGGTCTGGTAAAACTAAGGTATACTTAACTTAACCAAAGGGCAGTAACTAAGAATTAAATGCCGGTTGATCACGAAGTATTTTTTCTTTCAATCGCCTTGACTCGAGTGCTCTAGACAGGCGATATTTAACACCTGTATCCATGTCTCTTCTGATCTCCCTCATATGATGAGAACAATTACTATTCCATAGGAAGTTGCTTGCATCACTGTTGCAGTGCAAGGTCTGTGCAGAATTGTAAATCAGATCGTTTTATAACTTGAACATTTGGTCTAGTACTAGACTGACTTTCCTCAATCTGTTTCCTGTGGTCAGAAAGACCACTGGCAATGTGTTGACTTTTTTTTCATGTTTTTAATAATTCTTGATGTTTATTCAGCTCACCGATTTCCAGAGAATTTACATATACAGATTGGAAATAGGTTATCTGTGAATTATTTATTGGTTTACATTGTGATGGACTTTTTGCCTAGCAATCCAGCTCAAAGTGACGAGCCTAAGGGTATTATTCAGTGCAAATGAGCGACGTCTCATTAATATCGAAGACGTTTTTCGCGTTATTCTGTATGTACTGTGTTTTCACTCCATAACAGGTTACATAGGTACTTTGAAAGGAGAGCCACAAGTTCAGTCTGAAGAAAAATACCGGGGCATTTTACATTAATATGTTGAGGCTGTTACTTTGAATATCATTATTTTTAAAGTAAAAGTATCAGCGGGATAAAAGTTTAAAGAAATACCATTGGAAAAGATAAAAGGGACCGAAGGGTTTATTGAAGACTTTTGAGTAATACTCCAGACTGCTTCTTGTAGTAAATTGCCTCATTCTCGTTTTTAGTGTGTATTTAGCCGTAATTAAATTGCCACTCTTTCTGGCAGAAATATAATTAATCTCATATCTATTAC
>NC_089789.1:1092476-1099976 GCF_040412425.1 Macrobrachium rosenbergii | reverse complement strand
TTTGTGCGTCGATAGTCATTACGAAGTCTTTGTGAGAGGTTTCTGATTGCAGTTTTCAGGATATTTTTCCTGGGAAAGGTCGAGCTTCTCAGCGTTCTTGTGCCGAAATCAAGGCTCCAAATGCTCTTCGTTGATATGATGGTGTCAGATATTGGGTAACAGGGGATAGTTATAATTTGAAGTCCAACAAATATTATGCAAAATGAACTTCGATGAACATGGGTATAGCATCGTGGACCTTTCGGTCTGCCTAGTTTTGCCTCTTTTACTCCTTTTTCCACATCACATCTCGAGAGCCTTGTTCCTCACCCTCGCCATATCCTATTTCAGCCCAGGGAGCCGAGTTAAAGTGGGTCCAGGTAAATGCTGTTAGAGTGATTAGAAAGGTTTTTGTCTTCAGATGTTATCAGCTCTTTACAACTGAAGTGTGGTACAACATGCGCCTTAAAAATGTTATGGCATTGCAAACATCTATAAGAAAAATTATTAAGAAGATGGTGAGATTTCTTTCTGTGAAGCAGTGAACAGTTACAACTTCAATGGTCATCTTTTATGTGATCTGTCAGAGAAAGCGATCTATCTCTATTATTACATTTCAAATTTTTCTTACAATCGACACCAAGAGTTAGTACAAGCGTGTAAGTGCTCAAGGTATCAGCCTTAAAGTTTGATATGTTTTGTGTCGTTAAGTTAATATTATATGTCTATGATACAGTAACAGTGTATCTGTTTCTTGTTCATGAAACTACTTTGATATTCTTCTTAAAATATTCCATTTTCATGAATAAGAATAATTACGGTAATGCCACTTTTGACGATATATTTCACTAGAAAATAATTACACGTCAACCCGTCCCGTCATTCTTCTTCTTTCATTCGAGGCCATTTTCAAATGGGTTCCGCCCAAAGCTCACCACGTTTTTCATTTCAGTAAAATTAACTCTCTCACCAGCAATTGAGGCTGTAGAGAGAGAGAGAGAGAGAGAGAGAGAGAGAGAGAGAGAGAGAGAGAGAGAGAGAGAGATCGTCTTGCTACGGTGTTATGTGTTGAAGATGCAATTGCCCTCTCTCTCTCTCTCTCTCTCTCTCTGTGTGTGTGTGTGTGTGTGTGTGTGTGTGTGTGTCTATGTGTATTGTAAGTTTTAGTTTTCTGTAAAAGAAAATGTTGTGCCGGCTTTGCCTGTCTGTCCGCACTTTTTCTGTCCGCCCTCAGATCTTAAAAACTACTGAGGCTAGAGGGCTGCAAATTGATATGTTGATTATCCACCCTTCAATAAACAAATGTATCAAATTGCAGCCCTCTAGCCTCAGTAGTTTTTATTTAATTTAAGGTTAAAGTCAGCCATAATCGTGCTTCTGGCAACGATATAGGACAGGCCACCACCGGGCCGTAGTTGAAGTTTCATGGGCCGCGGCTCATACAGCATCATACCGAGACCACCGAAAGATAGATCTGTTTTCGGTGGCCTTGAATATATGCTGTAGCGGCTATACAGAAAACTTGATTGCGACGAAGAAACTTCGGCGCATTTTTCACTTCTTTTTATTGCGTTCAAATCTGATGTTATGTAAATTAGTTCAGTAATTTGTCTAGTCAAGAACAGTCAAGATCACACAGAAAGAATTTCCGGTTTTCCATTTTGTTTTTATGACTCAGTTGGCTTTCAAGAAAAGAGAAATTGTTAAAAGCAGAGGGCACACCGATATCTTATTTAACCTTAGTTTTGTTGTGTAAAAGTGTAAGAATTTCTTATATTTGAGGTTTTTGACCAAAGTGGAAATTTGATATATTTAATTCGTTTTTATTAAAAAATTCAGTTTCCCTTTGAAATTATTTGTCCCCCTCGTCTATAGTGTGCATTTCAACATTCTTTGTTGACTAATAGTCAATGATGCAAGTGTAAATAATGACTTATTTTCGTTATTTTTATTTTTTATTTCATGTGTATTTGTAATATCTTTTTAGTGACACCTCACGATTTTTCAAAGTATTGCCTCTGGCATTCTGCTCTTCTGTTCAGTATTTTGTAGCATTCGGTGCGTTAAAAATTTTCATTTTGGTGAACAAATTCATCATTATAACAGTTTTCAAATAAATTCTTTCATATTACAAGCAATACTTTTAAACTAGGACTGGGAAGTGCATGAGAGAAATTAAGATTTCATTTAATGTTTAACTTTCGTATACTGTAAACATATTTTTTTTTCTCAGGTGGAATCATCTAAAGAACTGAACAGACAACGTGTGCTTTCGTCAGCGTACATGTAAGTACCATAACACCCATAATCTCCATAATACGTAAAGAAAGTATATGACCATTTAGCTCTCGATATCTACTGAAATAATCTATATATATATATATATATATATATATATATATATATATATATATATATATATATATATATATATATATATATATATAGATAGAGAGAGAGAGAGAGAGAGAGAGAGAGAAAGGTGAGGGGGGGGGGGCGAGAAGCAAATTTCATGATAGCCAGAGTTGAGGGCTGACCTGCGCTTTATCGTGAACAGCATAAGTTGGCAGTGTATGTTTCAAAGCATTTGTTAGGGCACCAGACAACTGGTACAAATCGATGAAATTATGAAGGGCTTTAGTTTTTTACATTTCGAATTGGGGATTTACATGGTAATCCTTAATAGCAGTATGCAATGTCACGCATCGAATCACTTCGGGATGCTGGGAAATGTAGAGTAGCAATTATCTCTGTGAGAGTTTTCCAATATGATAATTGCCTATATATATATATATATATATATATATATATATATATATATATATATATATATATATATATATATATATATATATATATATATATATATATATATATAATAATATATAATATATATATATATATATATATATATATATATATATATGTATATATGTATATATGTATATCCGTATGGTTTTTTCACTTTGTAGAAGGCGTGACAGAAGGGTGGTACCTTCCACTTAACAAGAAGCCCACAGGAATGATATTGCTATTTCATGCCTCCTTTGTAGAGGCAGAAAGTTTAATGAACAAATGTAGCCCAAAACAAAAGATGCGAATGGAAGGTTGAATGAATCCTTAGGCGATGGAATAAGTATTATGAAGAAGATGCGTTGAATGTGAGATTATAAAAGAGGCAGAGGTGGATGATGGAAGAGTGGAAGTGGTTAGTAAGATTTTGAGAATGCTTGAGGAAGTATATAACAGTTGATGAGGACTCAAGAAAGGTAACTGAGAGTTTGAGGAAATATGAGAAAATAGAGAACATTGTGTAGAGTGGTTGGGAGATCACTGATGAAGGCGTTACGAGAGAAGAGGTCAGTCACAGAAGGGAGCAAGGAGGGTGCGCATAAACGGTTGTGACGGGACCTACAGTAGAGTGCCTCTGGAAGCTTATGTAAAAATGTATAAAGGTGCATTAGTAATTAGATTATGAACAGATAATTGTTAATGGAATAGGTGCACTTTAGAACCTCCTACCATATTTCTGTATTCCATAGGATCCATCAGTTTCGGAGCAAGCACGATTGGTGAATAATTTCGCATTGGCAAATGTTTTTTCCTCATGGTAATCCCGTAACAGATTGTAGTTGAATATGCTGTGGGTAAATCTGCCCTGTAGGCTATTTGAAGTCACTCAAGTGGCTGTTATGTCACTGCTTTAAGAGCAAGCGTTACAACGGGTAGATTCTGTCGTCATTTTTCTTATTGAATATGATTCATTGATTTCACTACATATAAATAACTTCCTTTTGAATGTAGTCGGTTTCCACGTTCTCTTCCCCTTTTCATGAAGACAACTTACCAAGTCAGGTGGTTAGAAGCAGGATGGGTGGAAGGAGAATTTTGCCAACTGGATTTGTCGCTTCTCACAGGAAAAGAGTCATCAGACCAGTCTGTTGACTGGGAAATGTAATGTGCGGATCAGCGCGCAGGCAGTTATCACGCCATTCCAGTAATCAGTGGAAATTATTATTGACGGACGATTTACTGGCGTTCACTTCCTGGAGAGGATACCGCGGCGTCCTCATGTGAAAATGGTCTTTATCCCGATGAGTAGTCGGTCCCCAAGTAGCTTATGTGGGATGTTAATGTTAGCGATCATGAAGGTTGCCAGCCCTTATTGGAATCGTCGATAAAGATAAAAAAAAAAAAAGTATAAAAATGCGCCCAAGTTTCTTCGGCGCAACCGAGTTTCCTGTACAGCCGCTATAGAGTATAATCAAGGGCACCGAAAATAGATCTATCTTTCGGTGGTCTCGGTATAATGCTATATGAGCCGCGTCCCATGAAACTTTAACTATGGGCCGGTGGAGGCCTACCCTATATCGTTGCCAGAAGCACGATAATAGATAACTTAACTTTCAATAAAATAAAGACTACTGAGGAGACTGAGGCTGCAATTTGGTGTGTTTGATGATTGGAGGGTGGATGATCAACATACCAATTTCTGGCCCTCTAGTCTCAATAATTTAAGATCTGAGGGCGGACAGGAAAAAGTGTTTCGGACAGACAAAGTTAGCACAATAGTTTTCTTTTACAGAAAATTAAAAACTAGCTGCATTGTTGAAGTTAGCTCCAGTTGGGTTAGCCATCCAGACCTCAAAATTATCGTCTTTCTTGAGTTTTCCCTTAGAAGGCTTTCTCATCCCCCACACCCCCCACTGAGTGCCCAACCCGACACCACCCCACTCCTTAGCATCCTTCCTTTTCCTTCTCCTCACGTCTTCCTCACTGCACGTCCTCCAGGAAAATCCTGACGTAGGGGAATATCAAATGCATTTCATCCTTTCAAATGGAGTACTTTTTTCTCTGTGATGAAGAACCTCATATATGTTTCTCTTAGTGAGGAACATATTGCCCTTTGCTCGCAGAATGAAATTCTATTTGATATTGTACATAAATCATAGTTCTATCACAGCAGACAACATTGCATTTTTCGATATTTTTACCTGTGATAATGACAAATATTATTAATGTTTTATTTTATTTTAGTAAGGATAATGGTGATATTGTGAAATAATATCAAAGTATTGGTAATAACAGTAATAACTACAGAACCATTATTCAGCTTCCTTCTCTTCATGTCTCCTGTATTTGCACTAGATTTGTTACTGTCAGTTGCCAGATTGTTTACCAAATAAAGGGGATTACATTGTCACTGCTCTTGCTTCCATGTTATAAGGTTGAGTGGTAGGATTATAATGAATATTGTTGCTATCTTTCGTATTTTTGTGCTCTGAAATCGAAGCATTGCATTTAGATTAAGTTTGCGAGCAATAAGGGAAGGGGGAGAGTATATTATTGTTTTCATATCGTAGTGTTCACAATAAAGCTTGGATTCAGGATATTTGAATCTTGCCCTGATTTTATGTTCCCTGAATCCTATAACCTTATCTTTTTAAAGTGGCGGGTCTGTCGGTTCCTTTGGAGTTTATCCTGTTTTTTTTTTTTTTTACTTTGTATATTTCATGCGACTGATAATAGCCACTCGACAGGTCTATCATCATATATAAAAAGAAAACATGATATTGCAACTATTGTACGTTAATGTAATGAGTGCACGGCTCCCTCTTCCCATTCAGAAGTTTTATTGAGTGCCCCTTTCCTGTGTGCAAATCCCGTGATAGTTTTAATGCCTGCTCTATGCATCATGCTATTGTGTACGAAGAAAGTGATTGCAAGATTTAGTCGGTAAAAAGCAATTATGCACCATCGAATTCATCGAATTTGTACTTGAATGAATTTTTTAAGCTCTTTTGTGACGAATTCTTTCTCTTAACCTTAGTTCAGAGATCATTTCACCTCTCATCACAGACTCCTCCAAGTTCTCAAGTTCTAAGTTTCACCCTTGAACTTCAACTTACCCAAGTCCAAATCCATATCATAACGGTTCAGACAATTATTTTTATCAAATTCAACTCTAATGAACTTGTCTTATGGAATAATTTTTACCTTACCTGCATCCAAACTCTTCGGAGGTAAACGCCATTTACTTGAATAAAACTTCCTTGTCTTCAAAGTATTGGAGATGTTTGGGTTTTCATTTTTTTTTTCCTGAATTCAGAACGGGGCGAAATACCCATTCTGAGCAGTATACATACTCTCCATGTATGATGTTATACTAGGAGGAACCATTTAAACAAAGGAGCAGAGGCATGGGGACGAGAGCCAGAGTTGTAGAAGCGAACGTGGGAACAGTGATATCTTGATAAAAAAAGGGGGTTAAAGAAATGAAGCCAAAGATAATCTTTTCAACAGTTTTAATTGAACTTTGAACGTGTGCTGATTATTAATGATATATATCTCGCACCGGAGTGCTGAATTAGGTTACCTATTCCCCTTTGTGTGTCTGCATCATCTATCTCCTCCGGCGACAAAGTATCTCGTAACGGCCCTGATGAAATTGTATGAATTCACTTGCTGATCTCCAATTGCTTTCATTTAAATTTTTCCCGTTGAAACGAAATTTCACCCCTGTGCAACAGGACCGTAGAATTTACGTCGTGTTGAAACGTCAGGAAATTTTGTTACGTGGCAATCGAGACCATGAATAATGCTTGTTTTCCGCTGCCAGAATATTTATTTTTTGATGGGGTTTCCGTGAATAAATGGGTTGTCATTTTTGTCTCTGTAATTGCTCGCTCATTCCTTATGAATTTATACCCAGAATTCAGTTCCCGATATTTATTCATACATTTTAAAAAGAAAACTTGACAGCCAGACGCAGTTAGGGTCATGTTTCTGGATCTTTTCGAAGTATTATACACTTTAAGCAAATGGGCAGGCGACATCGACCACGCCCCCGTGGTGGACCTCCATGAATATTCAGTTGCATCGCATCTTTCGTCTCTGTTATTGGCAAATTTCAGTCCCAGAGTCGGGGGTGGAGTCGGGGATTGAGAGGGAATATCGAAATTTAAGAGATTTTCATATCAGCCCCATGATGATGATACTTTTCCACATGAAAGGGATGAAAGGAAAGTCAGGAATTACTGAAACTGATTTTTTTGTTGGTTTAATCAAAGAAAGTTGTTCATTTCTTGGCGTGTTTAGCAAATAAGCATACAGTATATGACAGGTGGCTCAGGTCACCGAACTAAAGACGTTCATCCACATTAAACTGAATGTAATTTTTGTTGTTTTTTTCTTCTGTTCTTCCTTATTTTGCTTCATCGCCGTCCCTTAAGGGATGAATCTGTCAGTTAATCTTTGTGTAGGCCGTGCTTTCTCTGTTTTTTCTGCGTATATCGAGCCTGAATAGTCGGCTGTCCACTGTTGGTTTAATTTTTTTCCCAAAACATATATGAATGAAAGAGAAAAAGGACATAACAAAACTCCTGGGAAGTTTGGAAAGATTTCTTCGTGATTTGAAAGTGTTTAGAAAATATTTTAACGGCACAAAAAGATTTTTAAAAATCGTGTGGTATATATGTAAACAGAAATTCAAATATTAAGTAAATCGTTGTCAGTGATCTA
>NC_089789.1:1032145-1091976 GCF_040412425.1 Macrobrachium rosenbergii | reverse complement strand
ATGTAAAATGCCTTGCATTGTTATGATGATTAAGCTGTAGGCCTATTTATATGAAATCAGAAAACATTCCGTTCAGCACTTTTTTTTATTTAAGTAAAATACATAGAAAAATGTTATGTTAATGTTGTTATAGTTGTAGGTATTGTACACAAAAACTATCTTTATAATACTTTTCACCTATTTTTGAGCTTGCAAGCACATGTATGAATAAAGAAAATCACAAAACCTGTATGAATAAAACACATGTATGAATAAACCACATGTATGAATAAAACACAAAAAAATCACAAAAACAGCAGTGAATGAAACTTTTCGTTGGTTGCAACAAAATATCACTTTATATTTCTCAATGGGACTTTTGTGGTTGTTTTTGAGCAACCAGCTCATGAATCCTTGGCTCAGTGGCAGCCAGTGCACATCTCAAGTCATCTTCCAGACAGCTTGTTCCTTGATTTTGTTTTTATTGCAAGTAATGAAGAAAAATCCACTTTGCACAGGTAGGTTAAAGCAAAAAGGCAAAAAGAAGGAACTCGAACTGCCAGATCACGTGTCTTTGGATATGACTCCATCATTGAATACCAGAAGCTAGACAAGGAGTTTGACTGGAACACATTCTTGGCTACTGAATCGTGGATAAGCTCAATGAACTCTTCTTGTGCGTCTTCTGACACATCATCAACCAGACATAAGAACGGATTTTTTGCTAACCCTGCATGCTCAGGGCTTAAGTCAGGAAAGTAACGGCGAAATTCATCATCTAGCTGAGACAAGTGATCCATGATTTCCTTGGACAAGGTGCTTGAAAGCTGACCATCAGCAAGAACTTCATTCAATGATGGAAACATCATAAATTTTCCTACACTCACTCTCTTCTTATACAGCTCCAATGTGGCTAAAAATGCATGTATTGAGTCACAGTGGCTGAGCAAGTTTGAATCCTTTCCTTGGAATCTCAAGTTCAGCTGGTTGAAGATTTCAAATATGTCCACAAGATAAGCAAGGCGGAGCTCAAAGTGTTCTGATTTCAATATCTCCAACAGGTCACATTTTTTCTGTACATCAAGAAACATTTCAACTTCCTGGCGAAGAGAGAAGAAGCGGGACAAAAATCTCCCTGCAGACATCCACCTGACGGATGTATAAAAGAGTAAGGAACTATGTTCGGATTCCATGTCATGACACAGTTGCTGGAACAGTCTCGTGTTGAGGGCAGAGTTTTTCACATAGTTCACGACCTTGACAATACCAGTGAAAATTGTGAGAAGCCCAGAAGGAAGTGATTTAGAGGCCAGGGTCTCCCGATGAATGAAGCAGTGCACACCAAGTGCATTTGGTGCTTTGGATTTTACTTTTGCTTGGAAACCCGACCTCGACCCACGCATGGCACGAGCTCCATCAGTTGTGATTCCAACAAGATTATTCCAACTCAAACCATGCTCGTCAAAAAACGATGACACAGCATTCATCACATCAGTGGCCGTACTTGACGTTTCGAGATTTTGACAGCAAAGAAATCCCTCCTTGATTATGCCTTTGAACAGGTATCGGCAGTATACCAACAGCTGGCACTCCATTGCTACATCAGTGGATTCATCGACCTGTAGAGCAAAAATGGGGATGCTTTTATCTCTTCAATAATTTGATCTTTCACGTCACCTGACATGTCCCTGATTCTTCGCTGGATAGTATTATTCGAAAGAGATACATCACTTAGTTTCTGTGCTGCTTCTGCTCCAAGAACCAGTCTAACCATTTCTTTTGCACAAGGTAGGATCAATTCTTCAGCAATTGTGTGTGGTTTTTTCTTCCGTGCTACTAAATAAGCCACTCTGTATGATGCTTCCACGATGTTCCCTCTCTTCTCTTGGAAGCTACCAGTAGCATCAAATTTTTGCCTCTTCAGTTCATCAGCTTTCCTCTTGAAAAAATCTTTTCCTTCCTAGCATACTCAGGTTGGCATTTGGTCAGGTGAAGTTGTAATTTTGAAGGCTTCAGTGAATCATTTCCCAGGACACGAAAACAAATAACACACTGTGAGAGATCTACATTATTTTTTTGAATCGAAGTAAACCCCACTGAAGATAATCTTCCGAGAACTTTCTCTTCTTACTTGACATTATGCAATATCTGTGGGTGGAAAAAAGAAAACTGACTATGTGTGCGACCAGGTTAACATAACAACAATATACAAGTAAAATAATAACAAACCAAAGAGGTATCATATACACACACACACTTAAACATGCGAAGTATGAGTCACGATTTCACTAGAGAAGCAGGGCTATATATGCATAACTGCGCAATAGAAAAATACGTTTAGGCCTAACTCACGATTTCGTTAAACCTTTCATTACCGGATTTCTTTCAAGCTAAATATTATCACCTGCTGTTAGCCATATTAGAAAGAAAATAACTAAAAATACGCCAAACCTTTCAGTAGACATGGATATTGACTCCCTCAACTCTATAAAACACTTCCCAATGTGCTTAAACTCGTCTAATGTTAGCTTAAATACAATTAAAAGTAAGTCCCCAGTAATGAACAGGTTAATGAAGTGGTTCTGACGTGTTTACAAATTTCCATTGCTTCATTCCAAAGATACCTCAATTCTGCATATATTTAATCGTAGTTAGGCATAACAAAATTATTAAAAAGCAAAGTATAACTCACGATTCCAGTAAAAAAGCGGCGAAAGTCTGACAGTGATGCAGGCGTACCTACTGTACAACCCTAAGTGATTTATCGTCCTGTCTGGTTCGTGTTTGTTTATGAAAAAACATTTGGCTGCTCATGATTGCGTTCGGATACCAGCAATGGATGCGGCTTAGGTCCGTTAAACTGATTAGTGATTTTCATTTATATAAGCATCTTCCCTTTATAATAGCTGCAATAGCTGTATTACTATAAATAGCAATATGAATTAATTATTGCAGTTACTGTTGCTATAATAAAATAAAGGTTATTTATTAATTTTCTCTCTCTTATTCATATATCACGTATATTCATCGTCATTTCAGGAGGCAATAAATCTTCCTGTCATCTCTATGGACCCCTTGAAATTCTTCCATGGACCCATGGTTGGGAACCACTGCTCTATAGTAAATAATTCCTTCAAATTTCTCGTCCGGATCGAGTTTTCCTCCCATGGAATGCGAGATTGATTGAACCTCACCCTCTCCGGTGGGGGATTCCACTCCTTCGCCCCCCTCAACCCCTCCCAGTCACTCTCTTTCCCTCTTCTCCATCAGAGGAGCGCTTCCCCAAGGTGAGGGCGCGAGTCATCTAATAACTTTTGTGCCTCAAATGTCCTCCATTCATGACTCCAAGGGAAATTATGCAAGATGGATTTCTCAGAGATGAAAGTAGCGCTTCTCTCTGCGAGAGAATAATGAGTCTTGTGGTTATTATTTTGCGTGGGATATTAATAACCATGAAAGACCACAGTAGAATCTTGTTAGTTCCTCTTATTGTTATTTTTATTGCTATTGTTGTTGTTGATGATGTTGATGATATTAATAAAAATGAGAGTGAAAACTTTAGCTGTAATGAAAATGCTACATTAATGATAAAAATTAGAAAGCTTCCCCACCCAACGCCCCGCAAAAAAATTGGTCTTTTGTATGTCAGCTGCTCCTCCTACACTACAGTAATGACTTGCGAGGAGAATGAATGGTGTCAGAAAGATAACCGGTTTTGTTTACAGCATACATGAAAATCACTCTTTAGGAGCACTGCTTTTACCTTAAATAATGTTTTTTAATAATATATAAGAGAAGAAGGTATGTTATGTCAATATACGTAACTTTCCCGGAATTTGTAAGAAGCGTAAATGACAATGTAAAGTTAAAATGAGTTGAACAGAAAATTTACTTCGGTTGATTTTTCCGAAAGAGGAATGAACAGGAGACAAAATCTACGATAATATGTGATTATATATTTGATTAAAATGTCTCAAATTTAGCTAATATCTAAAAGAATGTAAAGGTTTCAGAATTATTTCAAAATATATGTAGTTAAGTGTAAAATAAGGTAAAACAAAAAAAAAAGATACACCAATTATGCCACAGCTCGTGAAGGTTTACGTTAAAAAACCCACTTTTCAATGCGAAAAATACGACGCAGTCACGTCAACATTCCTCCGGTGTTTCCGAATTTTTTCTGTCCGCCCTCACATCTTGAAAACGACTGAGGCTAGAGGGCTGCAAATTGGTATGTTGATCATCCACCCTCCAGTCATCAAACATACCAAATTGCTGTCATCTAGCATCAGTAGTTTTTATTTTATTCAGGGTTAAAGTTAGCCATGATCGTGCGTATGGCAACTCGATAGGACAGGCCACTACTTGGCCTTGGCTGAATAGTTCATGGGCCGCGGCTCATACAGCAGTAACCGAGACCTCCGAAAGATAGATCTAATTTCGTTGGCCTTAATTATACACTGTACAGAAAACTCCTTCGACGCATGTTTTTACTTGTTTTAAGTTTAGTCTTATCATCATCGTCATTGTCATCTGCTCCTTTTTTCTTCCATTCATTCTCCTCATTATAACCATCATCATTATCCTCAGCTTCCTTTCCTTCCTCGGGATTTTTTTGTTTTTTTTCATTCTAAGCCTAATGGTTACAAATTTACCTCTTTACATGTAAAGTGGTGCTCCAACATCTTTAGCTAAGTAATCAAATGGTGCATAATGTTCTGTAACCGAGTTTTTATTAGTTTTCTGTGAAAGAAAACTATAATGCCGGCCTTGTCTGTCCATCCGCACTTATCCTGCCCGCACTTTTACTGTCCGCCCTCAGATCTTCAAAACTACTGAGGAGGCTAGAAGGCTGCAAAATGGTATGCTGATCATCCACCCTCCAATCATCAAACATACCAAATTGCAGCCCTCTAGCCTCAGTAGTTTTATTTTATTTAAGGTTAAAGTTAGCCATGATCGTCCGTCTGGCAACGCTGTTCCACTTGGCCTTGGCTGAAATGCTTATGGGCCGAGGCTCATACAGCATTATACCGAGACCACCGAAAGATAGGTGTAATTTCGTTGGCCTTGATTATACGTTGTACTGAAAACTCGATTGCGCCGAAGAAACTTCGGCGCTTTTTTTTTTTTTACTTGTTTTCAGTTTAGTCTTACCATCATGATCATTGTCATCTGGTCCCTTCCTCTTCCATTCATTCACCCCATCATATCATATCATATCATATCATATCATATCATATCATATCATATATATAACCATCATCATAATCCTCTGCTTCATTTCCTTCCCCGAGATTTCTTCTTCTTTTCCTTCTAAGTCTAATGTGCAACAAATTTACCTCTTTACATGTTAAGTCGTATTCCAACGTCTTTAGTTAGGTAATCAAATCGTGCATAATGTTCTGTAACCGGGTTTTTATTGCATTTGTGAACGCATTCTGTGAATATGTCACAACGCGCAACCAGCCGGCTGAGAGAGAGACGCTCGCCCCATCCGCGGAAGTACAGTAGGTAATATAAATTATATGGCTGTCAAATGTGTGGTGGCGGAGGTGGTTAGTGAAAGCAGCTGAAACGGCAGCAATTTTTGCTTCTAGCAAAGACATAATAATCCTTTGAGTTAATGTAAATGAAATGTTTCTCTCTCCCCTCGTATATATTCCTTTTTCCAGCACTTATTCCCACTTTGTTCTAAGCTTTCATTTGTGCCCCACTTGATTAATGATGCATTATTTTTATAATAAAAAATGCATATATTCTGCAAAATAAAAAAAAATAAATAAAAAAATTAATATTCTTATTTATTTTTGTGAACGGGACCAACATATACGTGGAGGTTTTTGAAACAAGGTTGATCCTTCGAATCCAGGTAAAAAAAAGTCACAGGTGAAAAAGTCACAGGGAAAAAGTCACATTAATCTTCCTCAGATAATGACCCCCAAGGGTTTTAACCCGGCATGTATCCACCTTTGCGGCGTGTTTAGTACAAGCCCGTTGGGGATTAGCGTAAAAACATAAACAAAAGGCTGTAAATATCATAAAGATAATGACCACCAAGCAATATTATGAATTTTTCCCTGTGACTTTATTGCCGGCCACCGTAAATTAATGTGACTTTTTTCCTGTGAATTTCTTTCCTGTGACCTTTTTCCCGTGACTTTAGTTCCAGCCACCGATCCCTCAAGTTTGAATATCCCAAATAGTTTGGTTTCGTTATGTGGACGATGATGCCCCGGGAATCCTGAAGGTCAATTTGCCCTTGAGGGTCTTTCTGCTGTTATTATTCATTTTGATTGTCCAGACCATCAAATTGCCCACGCCCCGCCCCCTTGCATCTATGAGTAAAATTCCCTCCCAGATTAGGAGGAAAATAAAAAAAAAAAAAAAGAAAAAGTTTAGGGACAGGAGGAAGTAAGTAATTACAAAATAATGGTAATAGTCCTAGAGTGGTAGACTTTAACATTTAGCTTCTGAATATTAGTTCCTCACTCCTGTTAAGAAAATAACGAATATAATTCTAGAATTTTTCGCGCTCCCTGAAATTGCTGACGCCCCTAGGGGCACGCCCCAGGTTGAGAACCACTGGTCCAGACCATCAAATTGAGCGTCGAAAAAGAAGAAAATAACAGTATACTATATCCCTTTCTTAGATGTTGTGATTGTTAGGCAGCCAATGTAATCTAACTTTTCCCTTATTCAGAAAACCTTCCAGCAACTTCTGCTCTTTTTTATTCAGGCCATTTTATAAACACAAAATCATTTGTATTAACCTCTGTGTATCTAAAGGTTCTAAGAATGTGTAGCCCTGAGTACATAGAAGATGAGGTTACCAAGATAGAAGAGATTCCCGCAAATCTATGCTATCCTAAACATTTTTGCAAAAAATTGCATGATTAAAGCCAAGAAACTCGTTTATATCGCCCAGTCAGAGAAAAATAAGTCAATAAACAACACACTGTATACCTGGTCATAAATGTTAATTAGATGCCATTCAGTGTTTGAGGAAACCTAATGTAAGGGAAATGTTTAAGTAAAATTGAAAAATATATGTATTAAAAAGAGTCCTGTGAACGATAATACTATACACAGTATCTCACGTTCAGTACATATGTTATTTACTCTATTTGGCCCAAAACCAAAACAGCATAAAAACACCCTCTCAAATGAGTAGCAAATAATGTTCTGACCATATACTGTATATATATATATATATATATATATATATATATATATATATATATATATATATATATATATATATATATATATATATATATATATATATATATATATATATATATATATATATATATATATATATATATATATATATATATATATATATATATATATATATATGTATATATATATATATGTGTGTGCGTGTGCGTGTGTGTGTGTGTTTATATATATACATATAAATATATATAAATAATATATATATATATATATATATATATATATATGTATATATATATATATATATATATATATATATATATATATATATAGATATATATATATATAGATAGATAGATAGATAGATAGATAGATAGATGTGTTTGAGTGGGTACGTGTGAAAATCGATATAATTAATTTTACATTAGAATTTTCTCTCTGAGGGTTCATTAAGCGTAAACATTACTCTTGACGCCATGATTACTGAAACGTACGTTTGCTAGACATTTAATCCACAGATCAAAAAAATGGAGTGAACCGCCTTTCTTGCTCAAAATAAAAAAAAAGGTCTGCCCTTCGACAAGTATTCGTAAATTAGTAAATGGTGCAGTTTCTTGGAATCCTGAAAAGAGATGTGATGGACAGACTTATTCGTGAGTCGCTAAGAAATCTCAGAAGGGACCATTCTAATGAAGGCTGTATTCATTTTAATATGTTAAAGTTGTCTTTTGCCTTTGATGTCGAAAAAGTAGATCTCCGTCTTCTCTTTTTTTTTTTTTTTAAATATATTCCTTACAAAGTTAATGTTATTTGCCTTTACTGTGTTATTTCTTTTGCCCCACTCAGGCTCACTTAGATGAGATCCGTTTGAACTTCTGTTATGATTCCTGTGAGGTTATATGTAATTTTCTCTCTAATTAAGACTGGAAATAGGTCAAGTAAGGTTTGCCCGTAAGGACAGCAGACATTGCTCTGCAATAAGAAGGGAAGAATGCCCATCATAAATATCAAGTTGAAACGATATTCGTGAAACTGAAAAAACTTCCTAGGACGTTTTCAAGAAACTGAGTGATTATATATATATATATATATATATATATATATATATATATATATATATATATATATATATATATATATATATATATATATATATATATATATATATTGTATATAGAATTTTTATATATATACAGTCTTATCACCTTCAACAGTATTCTATTTTCACTGTTTGAAAGCAATTCTGGAACTCTTATATGCTTTTAATGATATCGTTTTCTTCTATGAAATACATATACATATATATACATCTGTAAAATGTAACAATAACTAATTAAATCATATTTGTATGTATTCATATATGTATGTATGTGTTTATGTACGTATGTATATGTATGAAGTGCAAAAACAAAAAATGTTACAAAAAAAAAGAAGACAGAAATTTTCAAGACTTCATTCTCCATTGATTCGGGTGCAGCAAGTATTTCTAGAAAATGAAGAGTAAAAGAAATAAAAACGGTACAGGATCGACGGTGGATGAAAACTTGCTCGGCTTCTTTGTCTTCTCCATTTGCTAAAAGGAGCAGGTATGTACCTGTGACACAGGATGATTTCAGTTGGATTGCAAGGTTTTATTGTTAGTCAGCAAAAGGTAAAATGATTAAGTTCATAGAAGTTAGTGTTAGTAAGTAAGCCCTCCCTCCCTCCCTCGCTATCTCCATTTCAATAGAAAACCCTAATATAAGGGCTATTGCATGTACAGTATATGCAGGCTGTGTATTCATGTGTTTAATGTGTTTTACATGCAAACCAATAAGCAGAATTACAATGAAGATATCATCATAACACGCTAAGGAAGAGAGAGAGAGAGAGAGAGAGAGAGAGAGAGAGAGAGAGAGAGAGAGAGAGAGAGAGAGAGAGAGAGAGAGAAATTTATTGCTTTATGGCTACTAAAACTGGCGTCACAAAATCTAGGTTATTTACAGAAAGAGAGAGGTACATAGACAGACAGACAGGGAGTAATAAGGTAGTTTGCAGGTGTTAAAAGGAACGTTTAGAACAGTGGAAAAGTGACGGGGTGGGGGATAGATCCCAAATGGGGAGTTAATGGGAACGCAGAGGGAATCTGCAATGCAGTGTTCGTGTGAGCAAGTAATCGAATGTTTCCTCAATTTGCGTGAGTCGATATGTGAAGTGTGGCTGATGTTTGTCCGGTTACTTCTTTCTAACGAACACCATAACCTTCGGAAGTTTGAATTTTGAGTCAGTGGTCCTTGTGGGCTTGTTCCATGTGAACAGGGTTCATCTTCTAAATAATAATAATAATAATAATAATACTGAACACAAACCTCATCAAGGCTAAACTGCTCCCTTGGATGGCTACAATTACTTATTAGTGAAAAATAGCTTGATGCGTAACGAACCTTATTATCCTGTTTTAAGAAGGTGATTTATTTGTTTGCCCTTGAAGAAAAACGGGCTTGGAAAGATGAATTGACCCAAACACTTCTTTTAGTGTCTATTTTCACTTCATGGTCAGCAACAAGTCTAGTCTGGTTCGGCTATGTGCTTGCCCATTTAGGTGGGAATTTCAGACTGCTTAGAACTTTCAGTCTTATCGTATGTAACAGATTAGCTAGATAAAGATACGTCAGTATTTTCTGAGCATAAAAGGGTGTTCAGTGGCATAGAGGTGCGACCATGAACACTGAATCCACTTTTCTTCAACTGCCAATCATATTTGTCCTCAAAAGTGAGCTTAGGACTCCCGTCAAACTTGGGACTCGAGCTGATATGAATGAAATAATCTTTCAAGTGTCTCGATGATATGGACTTTACTTGAGAAACACTTCCTTTGACTGGCTAATATTTGGCAGTCCTTTCTTAAGACGGTTGCATTGGAAATATGGAATTGGATGTATGTACATTTTTATGTATATTTTTATCCTGGATATTTAGTGGTACCTTATTACTTTGACTATCTGTTATCATGTATCCCTTCCGAGCATAATTTCACGAGAATGATTTTCAGTGTTGTTCCCAAGTTAACCTACATGTGATGCATTTATGAGGACCAGGAAATAGTATTTCTTTCGTTACGAGAAATGCTCATTTCTGTTCTGTATTTTCTCTGTATTTTCATTTTATTCATTTTTGCGTATCTCTGTTATTACTTCCCATCGTTTAACAAGTTTACATTACTTTTATTGCTATGATTTTCTATTAGCCTTTATTTTGCAAACAGTTCTCTATTTTTCTGATTAGCTTCATAACTAATGTCCATATGTGATTCTTATAACCAGCTTTAATATTATTCTTTTTTTTTTCTTGATATATTATGCTGGCTGTTCCCCATCCCAGTTCGCCACAGAAGGCATCCGCTGTCTCGCAAGAAGGCAAATTCCTCCAAGACATTCCAAGATTAATTTAATGGCTGCGACTCTGCGCCATAAATCTCCTCCTCCTTTGATGGCGGATCTTCTCTTCGCAAGAACATCTGACGTTTGTTCTGAAATAGGATTTCGAGATTTTGTAAAGAACGAGGATGTTTTGATGTCTGTCTTATTAAGAGGCAGAGGTACGATGCCACTTTGGGTAAAAATTCTTGACAAGTGCAGCGTTTGCCAACTTGTAGCTCTCACAACCTTATGTATCGTTGGGTATTTGGATTTGACTTGATTTTATTTTCAAATTCTCGCGCTTTGTGCATTGATTCATTCTCATTTTTTTTTATTTCTTCTTCGTTCTATTTTATTTACTTATCATAAATGAAATGAAAGTTCTCGTAAATTCTTCGCAAACGATTTAGTTCTAGGTTCCCTTCCTCATTGCAAGAACATCTAAGTTAACAGAGGTCAAAACTCTAATGAGGTCAGTTTCAAAATCTAATGACGATGAAATTGAGAGTTTTGAAATGATTAAAGTAAAGTGATTTTCTTCTGAGTTCGTACAAATTCTTTTTTTAGTTAGTTACTTCAGCTTCTTAGACTGGATGTAAATGATTACATACCACAGGCATCAAACAACTTCCTTGAATCAGATCATTCCAGGAAATATTACTAGTTACTTCTAATAAGCGAAAGACGCCAATTACTAACATTTTGAACTGAAACCTTTGCATAAGAATGTTTTCAAATCTTTGGATGCTCAAACATTAACATATATTAGAGTGTAATTATTTTGTGTTTAAATCTTTCAAGCCATTCCAAATTATCGTAAAATCGTAGATTATTTTAACGTTCTCTGTAAGTTAGGGAGTTTTGGGTAATTCCAATATTGTTAGGCATTTTAGGCGTTCAGTAAAATTATTTATTTCCATATAAACTCGGTGCTCTCACTGATGAATTAATTTTCCGAAAAGATAACACCATCATAAATATGCTTTTAGCGATCATGATTAAGCTCTTCAAATTCAACAAAATTAAATCAACCGGGAATATGAGCGTCATTTTTTCAAAATGTATCAAATTTTTCCTTCTGCTTCTCGTCACTCGCCTGCATATTGACCCAGCCCGAAAGCGAAACTTTTTGGAAAGTTTAATTTTTAACAGAGCGTATTCCTGACATGTCTTCTTTTATAAAGGATGATTTTTTTATGAATATGAACTTGCACAGCGTCAGGTAAAAATGGCACTGGATAAGTTTCCTTCATTCAGCGTTGATGAGAGATGACTGAATTTTTGTATCCTTTACGTGGAAATCAGCTTCCGTTTAGAATAAGGGGATGGTTCCTTTCTTTGATGTCAATCTTTCCTTTGGTTTCATGATCATTTTTCCTCATTTTATGTCATTTTTGTTAGTGCTGTTAAGGCTAACGAAGAGAGATGTGAATGTAAATGGAAAGAGTGTTAAAGGGTAATCAGATCTGAATGTATACATACATACATATATATGTAAGACCGTTGGAAGGAGAAACCATAACATTTTAAATATGTATATATTAATTGCTGAAGAAAGTCTGTTTATTGTTTTTATTGTACGAAAATCTTTCTATTGCTTCTCAGGGATTTCATTTTGTAGTAATGCAAGAAGCTAGGAAAATGAATGATCTTTGCGATGCCATTCGAAAGAAATAAGAGATTAAGATAGGTCTGCCTTTCTATTTGCATGAAAGTCACCTTTTACCTCAAATTATAATTTTGATCAAACTCCGTCCCGTCCTGCACAAACACTTTTAATCACTTTGCACGCTCCTCGGGACCTCAGGACTCATAATGGTGTTCCCTAAAATGATAATTAATAATAACCTCTCGAGATCGCGAAGCGGCTGTTGCTTCCCCGAACATCATAATAATGAAGTGGCGCCGTTTTATTTCGCATAGGATTCATTACTTCGCACGAAGTTCGGTTCAAATTTCGTTCAGCTTTAATGAATAGTCTCAGGGTTTTTTCCCTTCAGTTATTGTGGGAAGTCGGAGAGGCAATTTATTTGAGATTGACGAGAATTTAGAAGGAGATCAAGGTTCTTGGTTTCCATTCTCTAGGCTAGGCTGCCATACAGCTTATATCTTGTTTGTTTTTTGAGTATATCCTCCTGCAAGTTCTGTCTGGATAAAGATGTTGATGTTTGTCATCAAAACTTTAGGCGTCTCTCTTTCTTTTAAATTCTTATAGATCTTTGCAGACTATGAATATAATTCCTTATGACAGAAGGTTAATATTTACATGTTTTACTTTTAGATGCTGTCATATTTACGTTTAATCCTTAGTAGTCTTTCTTAGTAACCCACAAGTCACCCCCCACGAGCTTTTCTTCAGACTTGTTTGTCATTTGAGTCTGCCTGCTTCCAGCTCCCTCTTTTGGCATATCTTTAAAATACTCACTACGTCGGCTCAGGACTGCATTCACTTGCGTTTCTCTCCCTTGGGATCGTTGCTGCCTTTTTCTCCGTGTTTTCATTTTGCTCTCTCTCTCTCTCTCTCTCTCTCTCTCTCTCTCTCTCTCTCTCTCTCTCTCTCTCTCTCTCTCTCTCTCATACTTGTAGGTGATCTTGTTTTCAGTCATGCAACT
Organism: Macrobrachium rosenbergii; assembly: GCF_040412425.1. Lineage (NCBI taxonomy): Eukaryota > Metazoa > Arthropoda > Malacostraca > Decapoda > Palaemonidae > Macrobrachium > Macrobrachium rosenbergii. The sequence continues at coordinate 1,078,805 of NC_089789.1, read as the reverse complement.
GTACTTCAAATAATTTTTTTTTCTCATTCATTAAACCATTTCCTTCTTTATCCACTACTTGTATGTATTCACTCTCCATAGCCTCGATACCTACAAAACTCGACGCTTTTTGAATGACCACATCCTTAAATTTGTCAAATTTCGTGTATCCTCTATCCACCTCCTGTATTTGATATATCTGCTCTCTTCTTGTTATACTCTTCTTGCTTCATTTCTATCAAAGTCACACTCACCATAATTAATACACAGCAGCAATATTTTGCGTATTCCTCCCCAACTTAAATTCCTACATATTATCTCAACTTGCTTTCCAAACAGAAAACAATATAGACCTGAGTGTGAATGTGTGCTTATGCCTGTGTATATATAGCTTTGTCTATGTTTAATACTCTTTTTATTCTTCTGAATATTTCTCCAAATGAACATTAATATTCTCTTGTGTGTATATATTGCTTTTTTGGACACTTGGCCCGTGTGCCGAGTCTGTCTGTTCATCTCGAATTTGCTCCTCCTGTGTTTGGTTGTTTGAATTCTTCTCCTGATGCATTTGTTCACTGTTTTCTTATTCGAGTCCCAAGCACAGATTAATGGTCTTGTCAGGAGCAGAGTTTGTGAATTATGATTGCAGTTATTCTGGGAAAATAATTATAGCTTGGAAAATAGCAAGAGTTCTTTGCAGTAGTATGATGATATTGTGAACATATTTTGGCTTTTGCAGCAGTATGTTATCGTGACAGCTAAATTACATCAGTCAATGGAATTATTAAGAGAATAATTAGCGGACGAAGAACCTAAACGTTTGCATGGCTATGAAGGACGGTTTTCAGTACGATGATTCCAGCCTCAGTTGAGAGAGAGAGAGAGAGAGATATTCTCGATGATTCGTATTATCTGATTGCGTTTAACTCAATATCTCTTACCTAAGTTTGAGTTTCAGGTGACCTTCAGTGTAGAGACAAAGTCCTTTCCCATCAGTCCCTCCCCCTCCCCTCCTCTCCCCTCCCCTCCTCCCCACCCTCCCCCTCCTCCACGCCAGTTCCTAGGAATTTCCATAATAGTTGCAACGTGTCTCGCCGTCTTCCCTTTCAGCTGTGCACCTTCCCTTCGAGAATTATCAAATGTACACATTAAGGCTTCAGTTTATCTTTGTAATCTCTCTCTCTCGCTCTCTCTGTCACACACACACACACACACACACACACACACATATATATATATATATATATATATATATATATATATATATATATATATATATATATATATATATATATATATATATATATATAAATATAAAACAAATGCCACGAAGGAAAAAAGGAACGACGGAGTGAACTGCCTTTTACTTAGCTCTGTAAGTAATGGGCAGTAAGTCGAAAGGCCTAGCAACCACTCCATTGTTTCACTTTTTCCTTCGTGGTATTTTGCTTTATTTATACATTTATCACGTTCATTATCTTCGTGATTCAGGTATATATATATATATATATATATATATATATATATATATATATATATATATATATATATATATATATATATATATATATATATATAAACCCTAACTGTCTTGAATAACAAATTACGTTCCATGAATTATACCTCGTGGAAATAAAATCCAGTTTGCCCCAGAGACTAATGTTTTTTTGTCTATTGAATTAAAACTTCATAAATGTTGCTGACATAAATCAAAAACCCCAGTCCTGTGCATCGCCCAGACAACAAAGCATGAGTGCACTGACATACAAAATCTAAGCCCCCGACCTCGGAATAAAGAAATAAATAAATAAATAAATAAGTAAACAAATAAATAAAATCTTGCTGTGCTGTAAAAATACGAATGAGTGATTCCCATTAAATCTATGCGAATCTTTAAACGAATTTACCGTTTTAATTCACTTTTACTAATATTAATAATGCAATGAAAAATAGATGGATATAGCGTCTTACAGGAATGAGTAACAGTGAAGCTGAAGACTGCTTTGCAAGAATTGATGCCTAAAGGAAGGTGCAGGACATACACAGACCGATGTCGAGTTATATAAATATATTTTCTTGAGAGAGCGAGAGGATAAAGAAATTATTTTCTTTTTATCTTAATCTTTTTGGGCACTCCTTCCATGTAGCAGACAGTAACTCCTGTCTGGTCTGAATGGACCTAGGGAGCCTGTAGCCATCTTGAAAGGGAAAAGGACTCCTGCAAAGGAGGGGAAATGGGTCGTCGTTGGGGTAAAAGATGGAGAATTTCACACACTGGGTGAGGAGAAATGAATATATTAGACCGTGATATGGGAAGATTCTTCTTGCTGTGAGAGAAGAAAGAATGAGGTTCGTGTCTAGTTGAGGAGAGCGTCGTCTATTGGGGAAAAGTTGCAAAGGACTGCGAGTAATGGTTTAGGTCCAGGAAGATTCCTCAATAATTCTTATCTTGTTTTGATTTAAAGAAATTTCACGAAACACTTCATACCCAAGTATATTCTCTTTTGATGTACTTTGATCGATCCGTTTGTATAATGTATATTATTAATTGGCATTCTTAAATCGAACATTCATTCCTTATTCCTCAAATTCAGCCTCTCCAGTAATGCTGCAGCTCTCTGACGTCAGTCTGATAAAATATAACGATGAGTGATGATTGCAACACATATATATGTTACATCAAGCTTTCTCGTGGTTTCATCACAGAGGGAGACCTATCATCAGCCATCTATTTCGTAATTTCGTATAAAAACATAGAAACTGTTGTAAGTGTATATTCGTATATCATCAACTATCGTTTTACGTTTAATCGAAGAGAGGACCTTATGCTCGCAGAGATTGTCTTGATGAAATCACTCTTGGGAAGCCATAGATCAGTACCCCAGGGGTACGCCAAGGGTCAGTTAGGGGTACGCTCTCCCCACGGGTCATTAACAGGTAAAAATCATAAACAATTTTCTTTATTTTTATGGAATTTCATTGTTAGTTATTCAGGAGAGTTGTGTACTAACTTCCCTTCAGTACAGTACTTGCAAATATACACAATGGAATGTTTTTCTGCGTTTTGTTTTCCACTTTATGCAGAGTGATGGGGGTACATTATTGACATTAAAAATACCCAAAAATGGTACGTGGGGAAAAAAAGGTTGAAAACCCCTGCCATAGATGGACGGGAATGAATGCTCTGCGAAATTTCATTGGGTTTATTCTGGCCACAGCAAAGTCTTCCTTTGCACAACTAGGAAAGAGAAATGTCTTACATGAGAAGCTAACAATTCTTGTGGACTTTTACGGAAGCAAGTCCTCAGATATTAAATAACAAACAACACGTTATAATATTTGGAAAAAGGAGTGCTGCTGTCTTGCTTATGAATATGATACATATATATAAACTAACATCCTTCAAAAATACCATAAACATCGTGGTTTTATTTGCTTTATATATTTTTCAGATTGGTAACGACATATACCAAGCAGTGTACAGTGGTCGCGGTAAAATATCGCTTTCCAATTTCCCCATCAAAAGATACTATCAGGGGGTAGTGCCGTCAGTGCACCTCATGCAGTGCACTGTAGGCATTACTTAAGGATCTTTGTAGCGTGCCTTCGGCCTCTAGCTGCAACCTCTTTCGTTCCTTTTTTACTGTACCTCCTTTCAAATTCTCTTCCTTTCCACCATTTCCTAACAATTGATTCACAGTGCAACTGCTTTGAGGTTTTCCCCCTGTTACACCTTTCAAACATTTTACTGTCAATTTCTGTTTCAGCGCTGAATGACCTCATAGGTCCCAGTGCTTGGCCTTTGGCCTAAATTCTATTTTCAATTCAATTCAGTCCAAAGATGGCTAGGAATATGGAAGTAGAACACAAGGTAGCATCACCTTTATTATTATTATTATTATTATTATTATTATTATTATTTATTATTATTATTATTATTATTATTATTATTATTATTATTATTATTTATTATTATTAATATTATTATTATTATTGAGTTCTGACATTTTCGGCAGGTATTAGTTGATCTTACTCCTCCCTCCCTCCACGACACAGTGGAAAGAGTGGAAAGAAGAGAAGAGAGAACTCACCTAGGAACTTTCGTCTAATCCGATTTTCAACATTTTTAGAAATATAGATGGTCAGCTACAAGTGTATATCTACACTTGAATCAGAACTAGGAATAGCAAGGTTTGCATTGCGTAAACTAGTTTGACCCATTTAATTACGTTAATTGTGAAATATCAGAAGTTATCACTCGTATTGTGGATAAAATTTATATATATATATATATATATATATATATATATATATATATATATATATATATATTTTATTGTAAAAATGAAGGTAAAGAGGACATTGCTTTGGTGAAGTTCCACGTGACTTTCAGACATCACCTGCTTTGCTCTACAGCACTGAAGCGGACACTTAGGAATTCTGAAAGACGATACACCAAAATTCCTTATAGGCGTTTGTAATTTAGAAATGTTCAAGCGAGTTACTGCTGATACTCATTTACGCCAAAATAGCTCTTAAAACATTTACATGTTTACAAAACTTTGTACAAAAAAATCTGGCCGTTAGCTGATGAAAATATTGGGCTTGACCCCTGGCTAGAGCATTTCACATTTTCTCATTCGTGCTTCGAACCCCTTGTGAACTTTTGAGTACATGATTTATAATACTATCATTGTCCATCACAAAAAAAAATGAATAAATAAAAAATTTAAAATAAAAGAAAATAATAATTCGACGGAGATGCTTAGGCAGTTGGCAACTCCATGCGCTATAGTTTCACTATGTCGCTGCCATTTGTTTTCTGTGCAGTTGTTGTGGTCTGCCAAAAGGTGTAGGGCGTGGAACCCCTTCCTTGTGCCACAGTGCACAAGATGCCTCTTCTGAACCTCCCACTCGCTCATGGGTCCTGCATGTTGTACAGCCTCAGCTTCTCTCTTTCCATCAATCAACAGATTAAATGACTGATTAAATGGAAATTATACAGAATGCCTGTTATAAGAGAGAGAGAGAGAGAGAGAGAGAGAGAGAGAGAGAGAGAGAGAGAGAGAGAGAGAGAGAGCTAATTCAAGTTTAAAATCAAACAAAGTAAATTTATATGCTACGATTCATGCTTATTAATGATTTCCAGATTTCATCAATATATCTAATTAAAAACTTTTTTAAAGAGGTTTCTAAGAAAATTTTACTTAAAATTATCAATACTGGATTGGCATGTTATTTTTAATATGTGATGTATTTGAAAAATTAACATAAAGTAACTGAATGTAATTGAAACTCTTGCCAAGAAGTATTGACGAATTGATCATGATTTTGCTCCATATGCAGGTCGTCCCTTTCTTTTCTTTCGGGACACAGAAGCACTTGATTAGTCCTATATGAGTGACTGACGAAATTATTATACCAGCTGCTATATATATATATATATATATATATATATATATATATATATATATATATATATATATATATATATATATATATATATATATATATATATATATGAATTTTTTGTCACATACTCAGTGACATTTTTATATTCTAAATATCATGCCTCAAATTTCGGTTATATAAAATCTATATACTTCGGGATAGCTTACACCTAAGGGAATCATAAGTGGCGGCAGTTCGAATCCGCGGGTGACGAAGCACTGATCACTTATTATAATTCCCATTAGGCGTAGATTATTCCCAAGGTGTGTGTAGTGAATGTGATAACCCTGCATGTAATCAGTAATAACTGATTACAGTTATTACTAACTCATTACTTTGAACAATATGGACACAATGAGATTCAACGAGAAATGCAATATTTTACATTTCTTTACGAGAAAGCCGCTAGTTAATTAAGAACGAGAAGTGTCTCTGAAGGGAAGTTGCCAGTTTTCCTTTTAGATTTGCATGCGTTAATAGATACATAAAAAACTAGTACTATGATATAACATACGGGCACAACCGTAAACAGGATACTGTGATGTACGCTGCCAGAGTTAAAAAATGAGGGAAATGGCAACTGAGCATACAGTAGCGTTACTGGAACTGTGAGTGCACGATGCCTCGAACCTGGACAAGTCGAACTTTGGCAAAGTGTTCACGCTCGTGGGTTTTCTCATTTTTTACCGGTTTTCTGCTTATTTGGCGTGCCCTGTGTCTACTAATTAGAACTGGATATAGTCGTGATCCTGCCAATGCAAGAGGGGAAACACAAGAATCTAACAGAAGTCAAGAAATGAAGCTTCTCCCTGTTGCTAAGTGCGGGCTGGACCACGTCTCTTCAGTTGGTGAGTGTTTGTAATATAAAGGAGGTTTAGTGATATGCGGAAATTGAAATTATTTTAATTTGAAAAAAATGCTCTATGAAATTACTTAAAAATTTTCAGTTTCAAAAATATAATTGAAAAGTTACGTGCGGTGAACATTATTTTATCGAAAATGTCTCGAGCATATTTAATCGCACTAATCGTTGTATAATAGTCTAGATAGGGGCCATTGATTTACTGTATCATTGTGGCATTAATATACAGATATTTTTTCAGTTGGTTTACATTTTGTAGAATGGCTAGTAAGCAAGTTGAGAGTGGTAATGAGTTTATCGTTTAATTGGTAAAAAAGTTGGACCGTATTACTGTATTCACGTCGGCGAATCTTGACTGAATCTTCTTCACTGGTGAGAAGTGACTGATCGTTTGCATTGGACACTTCTCCCTCTGCTCCTTCCTCTGTCAGAGTTTTTTGTGCTGACTTCCTTCCTTACAGCATTATATTATTGTTATTATATGGAATTGTTTCTCTTATTAGTATTCATCTAAATTGCTGCTGGTAATATGCGTATGTTACAGTAATTTCGTTATTTACATGTAAGGAGAAAGAGGGACGTTAAAGAGAATTAACCAGTCAGTCAGAGAGAGAATGAGAGCGAGAGAATCAGCTGTTTGTATTTAGAAAGCATTGCAGAGAGAGAGAGAGAGAGAGAGAGAGAGAGAGAGAGAGAGAGAGAGAGAGAGAGAGAGACCAGTTCAGTGCAGATAACGACTTGTTTAGATACAGAGTGCATTAGCTATACACTATCATTTTCACAGACGTGACGGAGTGAAAATATGGATTACCGATGCGTTTTATATAGTAGGATAATTGTTTACACTTTTAATCAAGAGCAAATAATAATTTTCCCGGTAGTTTTCATGATTTGTACTAATTTGACATTCATGTTTGATTAATGCATCACCCGCATCATAACGGTGATAATGATAGTGACCAGTTTGGGAAACCGGGATTTTCCGTGACTCATGGCTATAGTATAGTATATGCTTGCATGCTTATATGTTGTCTTCTTCTTCGTTGGCATCTCAAAAGGAATTGGCAGCCCTGGTCTCAAAAATCTTAGACTTGATTGAAATAGTCGATAAACATTATTTACAGAGTACTAAAGTGCAGGTTTAATTGAACATACACCTTAATAGTAGTAGTAGTAATGGTAGTAGTGATAACGAAGCAAAATACAATGATACAGTAAGGAAATATCTGTAGATATTTAAGTGAATTAACATTAAATCAGTGAGCAATGAGAGGAGAGAGAGAGAGAGAGAGAGAGAGAGAGAGAGAGAGAGAGAGAGAGAGAGAGAGAGAGGTTGGGGAGGGTGGTGGAAATTTGTCAACCGTCATTTCCATTGTTCTCTAGTTGTTATTAATCATTATTATTGTGTAAGGTTTTTCGCTGTATTTGAAGTTTCACAGATCCTTAGTTTCAGGTATGTTTAAGCGTTAGAGCACGAATAAAATAATGATCAAATATTAATTCTTGCAAGGTTAGAGGGTAATTGCAAGCTCTAATAGTAACAAGGTCTGTGTACCATGCAGCTAGGCTATACCGGCTACGTCATCTTTCCAAAAATTAAGTATATCTTAGTTTAACCAGACCACTGAGCTGATTAACAGCTCTCCTATGGCTGGCACGAAGGATTAGATTTATTTTTACGTGGCTAAGAACCAATTGGTTACCTAGAAACGGGACCTACAGCTTATTGTGGAATCCTAACCACATTATAGCGAGAAATGAATTTCTATCACCAGAAACAAATTCCTCTTGTTCTTCACTGGCCGGTCGGAGATTCGAACTCGCGACCAACAGAGTGGTAGCTGAGAACGGAACCCGCTTACCCAGCGTGGAACTAATTGTCATCTTTCCAACGTGGCTCGGGTGAAGAGGGATAATGTGTTCTCCGATATAATTATATACTCATTTATTGAGCAACGGCAAAAGTACAGTATTTAGACCTGTTAAAGGTTGATGTTGATCAGTGAAATTTCTGCGCGTATCTTAGTATTTGAATGAGTAAAGCGTGTTACTGAGGGGTTTATAAAAGGTTTACAGAAGACAAGAGAACAAAATATGGTACATGTGAAGGAGACGGCCGCACGAACATGTCGACTATTAACGTAATTCACTGGCTGAAGAATATAGAAAATGGTGCATATAATGCAGTAAGGAAGGGTGAGATAATTCGAGAAATTTACCGAGGTAACGTAAATTTAACCGGCTTCTGTGGATATTTGTGCTTTCATCCCCGAGCGGCTGGTACTAAACACTGCGTCCCGCGGAGCTTTGGTTATGTTCAGTCCAGCCCCTCTGGGATGCACGTGGAAACATAAACCAGAGACGGTAAATTTCTAATTATCTCGACAAATTTCTCAAATTATCTCTGCTGTAATATATATACCCATTTCTATATTTTTTCGTCATAAAATTATATTAATAAACGATATCTTCGTGCGGCCGTTTCGTTTACATTTACCCAAAATGTATTCAGAATTTGTATGCTGAATATAGTGTAGTTAGTACCAGGTGCTGCTCTTGTAAAGCTACAAAAGTTGAAAGCTCGCCAAAGCTAACTTTTAGTAATATTAGAAACATGCTTTTCACATGTTTTCACCTTCCTTATTGTTATTTCATCACTTTTACTGCTAGCAACAACGCCTAAACCAGTAAGCATAGTATAATTAAGGCAATTCATTTGATTTAATATATAATCATTTGATTTAATATATAATATTTATGTAGTTAACAGTTTTATTGTTTGTTGCTTAATCATTAAGAGATATTAGTAAATATCAGGCTATCAAGGAAATTTTATTTTGTAGATCTTTCTTTTCCCACTGAGACCCAAATTCAAGACGAATCATTATTGCAAATTTAGTCTTTGTTATATAACGGACGTCAAAAGATATTTTAATCAATTCTAAAAAGATTAGTGGACATGGAGACTGGATTTTAAAGCCGGTTTGCTTCAAGTTAAAATAACTTGTCTACTCACTCTGTCTTTTAGGACAAATGTTATTGACTGGAGGATATGTTATGAAAAATCTTCAATGCACCAAAGGGCAGTAACTAAGAATTAAATGCCGGTTGATCACGAAGTATTTTTTCTTTCAATCGCCTTGACTCGAGTGCTCTAGACAGGCGATATTTAACACCTGTATCCATGTCTCTTCTGATCTCCCTCATATGATGAGAACAATTACTATTCCATAGGAAGTTGCTTGCATCACTGTTGCAGTGCAAGGTCTGTGCAGAATTGTAAATCAGATCGTTTTATAACTTGAACGTTTGGTCTAGTACTAGACTGACTTTCCTCAATCTGTTTCCTGTGGTCAGAAAGACCACTGGCAATGTGTTGACTTTTTTTCATGTTTTTAATAATTCTTGATGTTTATTCAGCTCACCGATTTCCAGAGAATTTACATATACAGATTGGAAATAGGTTATCTGTGAATTATTTATTGGTTTACATTGTGATGGACTTTTTTTGCCTAGCAATCCAGCTCAAAGTGACGAGCCTAAGGGTATTATTCAGTGCAAATGAGCGACGTCTCATTAATATCGAAGACGTTTTTTCGCGTTATTCTGTATGTACTGTGTTTTCACTCCATAACAGGTTACATAGGTACTTTGAAAGGAGAGCCACAAGTTCAGTCTGAAGAAAAATACCGGGGCATTTTACATTAATATGTTGAGGCTGTTACTTTGAATATCATTATTTTTAAAGTAAAAGTATCAGCGGGATAAAAGTTTAAAGAAATACCATTGGAAATGATAAAAGGGACCGAAGGGTTTATTGAAGACTTTTGAGTAATACTCCAGACTGTTTCTTGTAAATTGCCTCATTCTCGTTTTTAGTGTGTATTTAGCCGTAATTAAATTGCCACTCTTTCTGGCAGAAATATAATTAATCTCATATCTATTACGCTTAAAAGTAGGTCTTCGTGTATTCATTTGCATAAAATTATCGTGTCTAGGCGAGTTAATGAGAATACTCTTGGGGTATTCTCATTAACATATCAAGTATTCTGTTTTATATATTTATTCCACAGCTCTTGAATATTACTAACAAGCATTCAGTACGTTAGAAGTTTCGTTTTTGGAAGGACCATGATGGTTCTGATACACTTATTCCAATGTCCATTTTTGTACAAAAATAACTATATTATGGTTATAAAGGCTATGACTGCTCTTAGCTTTAACGATGCTTTTGACGGTTTTAAACATGAAGCCTTGTTTTGGATAGGTGTTAGGTGAGCATCTCTCGGTGTTTTTAACTAAATGTTCACATTTGTAGATTGCTCGGAGAAGTATTTGTTGACTGCACTCTACTGCTCCAATGACATCGCCAGTGTTCCTCTTGGGTGGTGTTCTTGACCCAGTGCTTTTGATATATACACACTTTTGGTTAGACCTTAAAAACTATCTTTTTTTTTTCTTATGCAGATGATGGTACTATTTTATTCTGAGTGTAGACGTGTTACTGCTGAATCTCATAACAAATTTAGCTAAAATTATTGTTGTAATGCATATTATGGGGATGAAGTGAAATTTTAACAAAACCCAAACTATGACTGTTAGTAGGCCCAGGTTATTTGGGTGAAATCTCTCACTTCAACATCTCAGAAGCAGATTCAAGTTTAGACACAATTGAAATAAAAGTTTTTTATTTAAGGTTCAGCTAACGAATTTCATTCGCTTCCCAGAGTTCTGTAACTTGAAAATGAAGACCAAGAAGAACAATGGCATTTCTTATAGAGATGAGAATAAATACGACCCTTTTCTAGTGTAACAAGTCTTCGTATATGAGTAGAAATGGACTCAAAATCCTCAAGTTTGGCCAGGTCTACTTCCACCTCTTCAGAAGGAATGAAATTAGTTTCGTTTCCCGGAAAGCTTAAGTATTTTAAAAGTATTTCTAACAATATATCTATTTTTTTTACACGAGAAAAGGGACTTATTTTATCATTAACTTGAAGCTACTAACTTGAAGTTTCACTTCAAACTAACAGATTTTTAACCACAACACACCATTGACCTTAAAATTTTAAACCTGGCTATACAATTATTTTTCTTAAGATCAGCACCAGTGAACACAGTTTCCTAACGATTTTCCTCTCACATGCATCTAAACCCTTCAAAAATAACAATGTTCAAGTCAATTCTAGGAAGGGACCCGTTTTAATGTCAACAATGTGGCACGGTCCTTTGTACGATTGAGAATGAGGTGACTTGCTAATATCTCTCTCTCTCTCTCTCTCTCTCTCTCTCTCTCTCTCTCTCTCTCTCTCTCTCTCTCTCTCACACACACACACACACACACACTTGGTTATGTGCAGGCCCTGTCGGTGAGCATAAAAGTCAATCATTGACAATCGTTTTTCATATCGTGCGATTTGCAATGTAATTTCATAGGAAATAAATCTATTCCATATTTAATGACCTGTTCTTTAAACAACTAAATTCGTTCTTATTCACAGTTAGAAAGATATTCTGTACTGGATTATTTCCTTCATAACCACTGTAAAATGTTTCAGTATTTTTGAAATTTAACAGCGTGAAATTATGAGATACTGTTAGCCAAAGAAATTCGCCACTCTTAGCAGTCGAGAGTAGAGCTTAGAAATGACAGTGAAAACATCCAGTTTAGTAAACAATGCTTTTATGGTTCGCTGATTTGCCTTTCATATATAATTCATAGAAACTATCTGCTTTTTCTCTTTATTCCAGAATACCCATTTTTTATAACCGGAGAGGTACCTTCCCCTCCCCTCCCCTTCACCTGTCCTCACCCCACCTCTAGGAGTATTCATGGTCCACATGAAAGGTCGTCTTTGGAACACATTTTTCCATTGGATGATTAAAAATTGATTTATTCCACTTGTGTCGTGAGTCTCGGGAGAGTTCTGGGATATATCTTTCCCTCAGAAAATGTAACACTTTTTAATGGTATTCTTTGCACAGAGAGTATTCTGGAGAGAGAGAGATTAGAGAGAGAGAGAGAGAGAGAGAGAGATATGGTCTGTCTCTCCACCCTCCAGAAGAGAGAGAGAGAGAGAGAGAGAGAGAGAGAGAGAGAACTAGGTATTGGAAATTAGTGGAACTGTATATAGGCCTATATGTGTTTTACTCACAGGCATACCTAATTATATGTATATGTATGTATATATATATGTACATATATATATGTATGTATATATATATATATATATATATATATATATATATATATATATATATATTGTTAAGAACTCTTCAACAAGAGCCACAAATTATTTTTTTTTTTTTTTAAACCAGGTCCTCTGTTCAATAAATCAATTGCCAGACCAGACAAAGATTTACCACACACTAGACTTTAGGTAATACGCACTCAAAGAGGGTGACAAAAAAGATCAAATGCCTAAATTTAACAAATGATTTATTTATAAGACAAACTTAATAATTAAAGTGTCCCCGAAAACCTGCTTGAGGAACTAGAAAAAAAAAACATGCAAGCATATACAATACCCTCACACATACCTCAATCTCCTACCTAACTATTATACCGAAGAGTAAGAGAGAAATGTCACAGTAGTAGAACGAAATCAACACTCACTCACGTGTACACGATAGGCGGAGACACAGTGAAGAAACTTAACACTAATAACTGACTTTTCCTTAACACTAATATTTACAAAACAAATGAGATACACCTTAATTCCTACAAATAATAAACGTTCGGCAAATATGCTGAAAATACACAAACTGCTTCAGTCCAGGAAACTGTCTATAAAAACTCCTACGGGAGCTTCCACTTGATGCTTTGAAGCAATACTCCGACAGGGTAGTCCACTCAGAGGAGAACAAATATAGGCAAAAGGGGATGCTCACCCTTCTCCGGCCTCAGAAGGCCTCCTGACGATTCCCGGAGGATACAGCAGTGCACTCGTCAATGCAAGGGATGGGCCTTGCTCGCAGGTGGGCAAAAGCAAACCCACAGACAAGCTCGCACAAGAGGGCACAGGGCACACCCTCTCCACCAACAGCGGCCTCACGTTGAAAATAAGCGAGCGTCAAAAGTCCTGGCCTTGGCCAGAAGGCAGTGTTGCAGCCAACAAATGACGACGAGTGCAGAGGGAATATAGGATGCTGAACCTCCCTTCGGGGAACCGAAACTATGAATCCTTGCCTGATGGAAAACTCCCCCACATCAAGTAAGGGCGACGAGAAAAGCAGCGAAAAACCATCGGGCGAAAGAGGCAATTGCTGAAGACGATACTCCGCTCGTTGAAGTATGAAAAAAAACAAACAAGCGGATAAATATAACTATATAACAATAAATACAAAATCCTTGAGAGGAGCGAAAAGAACCAACAAGTAGTTTCTCGTGACTTTTGTAAAGATGAAAATTTAATTTACGTTAAAGAGAAACCAGAGAAAAATTTAATTAGTAGTTACAGCTCCTTCTCAAAAGAAAAAAAAAATTATTTTTTTAAGACAAGGCAAAAAAAATTTATTATTTTTTTTTTTAAGACAAGGCAAAAATCTAAGTAGAAAAGGCGAGGCAAAAATTAATGTAGCATTCAAATTATTCTTTTCTAACAGTTAAATGTAAGGAACCAATAACGTTAAAAAAATCTAACAAAATTATTTGTGTTAAGAAAAGAAATATTACCGAGGCTTAATTAAATACGCCTCAAACAGTCCTGTTAAAGAAAAGACAGTTAGCACAAAATATACGGAGTCCTGAAACAATAATACATGGCCACTTTATCCCCTAGCGCCATCAAACGACCTAGAAAGGACATCGGGTACAGTATTTGCATTCCCAGCTATATGCTGTATAGATAAAGGATACTCCTGCAAAAGCAAACTCCAGCGTAAAATACACTGATTCTTGTCCTTAAATTTATTCAAAAATATTAATGGATTATGATCAGTATAAACTTTTATGGGCTCCGCAGAGGCTGACAAATATACATCAAAATGAATGATGGCTTTGACCAAGGACAAGGCTTCCTTCTCAATAGTCGAGTATCTGCGCTCCGCAGGTAACAGTTTCTTTGAGAAGAATGCGACGGGATGCATGGATCCTTCGCAGTCCTTTTGAAGGAGGACGGCACCTATTCCTATGTCACTTGCATCAGTGGATAAACAAAAGGGGAGAGAGAAATCAGGTGAACGTAATAAAGGAAAAGTTATTAATGTAGATTTCAAACTTTCAAATGCTTTCTGACACTCGCCATTCCACACAAATTTCACAGTTTTCTTTAATAATTCAGTCAGGGGACTAGCAAGGTCAGAAAAATTCTTTATAAATCTGCGATAATAGCCCACCATTCCTAAGAACCGTCTCACACCCCTCTTATTCTGAGGTGCTGGGAAGGTGGTAATCGCTTCTACATTCGCTTGTTTGGGAGCGATTTTACCCAGGCCAATTTCATGCCCAAGATAAATCACTTTTGCCTGAGCAAAATCGCTCTTTTTAGATTAATTACAAGCCCAGCCTTCCGCAGTGCCTCAAACAAAGCCTTAATTCGTTTGAGGTGTGTCTCCCCAGTCATCACTGTAGACCACCAAATCATCAATGTAAACAACACATCCTTCCAAACGACTAGTTATAAAGTTCATCAGCCTCTGAAAGGTGGCGGCTGCATTCTTCATCCCAAACGGCATGACCTTACATTCAAACAAACCATCACCTGTAACAAAGGCTGAGATTTTCTTTGCCCTGGGTGTAAGACCTACCTGCCAATAACCTTTTAGTAAATCGAACTTACTAATATACCTGGCAGACCCTACCCGGTCAATGCAATCTTCCACCCGAGGCAAAGGGAAGGAGTCTGTTTTAGTGACAACGTTCACCTTCCTTCTTAACCAAGACCACAGGCGAGCTCCAAGCACTACAGCTTGGCTCAATGAGATCATGGTTAAGCATATAATTTACCTCATCTTTGACTATCTCTCTTTTGAGGGGGTTCAGCCTATAGGGACACTGCTTAATGGGCTGAGCCTCCCCAACATCTACATCATGTTGCAGGATATTTGTCCTACCTGGCTTGTCCTGAAAAAGATCTTTGTACTCATTGATTAGATTAATTAAAGATTTGGCCTTACCAGAGTCTAGGTGCTGAAATTTAATATTAAGATTATTTAAAATATCAGAGTTATTACTCAACCCATTTGGACTTACCGACAATTTGTCACTCAAAAAGATTCTACTTCTACATCTACGACACCTACTGGTTCAACATTCACATTATCATCCCTACTAATATATGGCTTAATCATATTTATATGACAAATTCAGGATTTCCACCTCTTATCCGGTGTTTCAATTAGGTAATTTACATCATTTATTTTCTTAAGTATCTTCCACGGACCTGAAAATTGGGCTTTCAAAGGATTGCCAGGTATGGGAAGCAACACTAGCACTTCGTCACCAATATCAAAATTCCTTATACGAGTGCCTACATCATACTTATACTTCATGGACACTTGGGCTTTTGCCAGGTGTTCCTGAGCGAAAGATCGCGCTCGATGCAATTTTTCCTGTAAAGTGGAGACATAATCTAAAACATTAACATCAGGACTATCTCCCTCCCAATGTTCCCTTACCACATCCAGGGGCCCCCTGACACAATGGCCAAAATTAACTGAAATGGAGAAAAACCAACAGACTCATTAGGAATTGACCGTATAGCGAACAGTGCATACGGCAACTCCTTATCCCAGTCATTACCTGTCTCAAAACAGAATTTCTTTAACACTGATTTGAGAGTCTGATGAAATATCTCCACCTGACCCTGACTTTCTGGATGATAAGGTGAACAAGTTATATGATTAATCCCTAGTTCAGTCATTCGCTTTCTGAAATATTTACTGGTAAAGTTTGTTCCACAATCACTTTGTACCAATTTTGGAAAACCAAACCTTGTGAAAAATCCAATCAGACAATCAACAACTTTCTCCGCCCGAATACTCCTCAGCGGGAGGGCCTCAGGGAAGCGGGACATCCTATCTACGATAGTCAAAATGTACTCATTTCCGCCGCGCGTCCGCGGCAAAGGGCCCACTACGTCTATGACCACCTCCCTGAATGGCTCTCCGACTGCCGGGATGGGAATAAGAGGAGCTTTCGGTACCTTCTGATTGGGTTTTCCAACAAGTTGACAAACTCTACACGATAAAACATGACTCTTGACATCCTTGCGCATCCCTGGCCAATAAAAAGATTCAGCTAATTTTTGAAAAGTCTTTCTTACACCAAAATGACCAGATAAATTATTTTCGTGCGCGAGGAATAAAAGTTTATCACGATACCTATTAGGGACCATTAACTGTCTCCTGACCTCTACCTGATCCGCAGGTGCATCCGCCGACCTGCTAAAACGGTAGATCAAACCTCCCTCCTTGACAATTAAAGGTTTCGTCAAATCCTCGGGAATACCAAGATTATACTCAGTAAATTCTTTACCTTGTTCCTTTTTGAACGTTTTCACGTCCCAATCAATATTAACAAAATTATTGTTTTCATCACTACCACTGCTACTACTACTACTACCACTACTACTACTACTACTACTGCTGCTGCTACGAGTCATACAGTCGGTCACCTGTCTATCAACTACTTCTAAATCAAGATTGACGTCTCCAAGGTCAACTTCTTGTGACTTTGAACGGGTCACAACCGAGACAGGCTCACACGATACGCCCACTTCGGGCACAATTGTCAAAATAGGTAATAAAACATTATCATTATCAGAGGCCAAATCATTTCCTAACAACAGGTGAATACCAGGGACTGGCAAACTGCTAACTACCGCGAGTTTAGCCATCCCAGAAAAATACTTCGACTGAACATACATGTTCTCTAGAGGGTAAGAGGAAACAGAGTTAGGAAAACCCCCTAACACAACAAACTCATTATTGGCAAATTTAAATCTTTCGGGAACTGCTGTTTTCAAAATGAGTGATTGCGCGGCACCAGTATCCCTCAAGATTTTAACTCTCCGTGAAAAACACTTGTCACAATCGGAATACACTGTCCCGTCCGAAATATATTTCTGGAATTTCAGTCACTTATCATTTTCATTTACTACCATCTGCCTTTGTTTATTCTCAGTAACTAGTCCTATAGGATTTTGATTATTTTCCAACTGCCTTTACGAAGGAAACAATTCGCCTTTAGATGCCCTGTCCTGTTACAATAAAAACACCTTACCCTTTTAGATTGGGAATTCTGTTTTCCGTAGCTCCAATCACCATTATTGGGCCGCTGGCTGTTCACAAAACTCTGTGATTTCACACTACCTTTATTATTATTACCATTACCTCTGTCATTATTAATATTATTATTACTACCATTCTTCCTATGACTCTCAAAGACCTTCCTTCCGGATGACTGTTTAAATTTCCGCTGGGGCTGAAGGAACCTGCTCTGGCCATCATTATTACCTAAAGGCTCCTCTTTATGGGTAAGAGCGTACTCATCAGAGGAGACGGCAAGCTCCTGTACCGAATCTATTTTCAGCTCCTCTAGATGAATACGCATCTCCCTAGACACATGCCTTTTAAACTCCTCTGCCAAAACAAGCTCCCTCAACTTAGCGAAGTCATCCACCTCTTTTGACTTTAGCCAGTCATCCAGAAATTGGGTCTTTTTTCTAGCAAATTCAACATAAGTTTCACCTACTTCTTTCTTTAAATTCCTAAATTTTTGCCGATAAGCCTCTGGTACCAGATCATAAGCTTTTAAGATAATAGACTTCACACTATCATAATCTGAAGCCAGAGTCTCATCCAAAGTATTGTAAACCCTTTGTGCTTTCCCAATAAACCTGCACTGAATTAACGTGGTCCACATATCGACTGGCCACTCTAACTTCCTCGCTAACCGCTCAAAAGCGACAAAAAACTCATTGACATCTTCCTCCGAAAATTGAGGCACGAGTTTCAAAGCCGTAAACATATTGAACTTGCCCTCATCGCGAGACATATTAGACTGAATATTGTTACTACCTTGTTTAAGGGTAATTTGCAAATTCAACACCTGAATTTCATGGACACGTTCTTTAGCCCGTTCATCGGCCTGGAGCTGTAAAGCTTTCAAATCTAACTCATGAATACGAGCTTTTTCCCGTAACAGTTCTAATTGACCGTCCTTACTACCAGAGACCTCATCAATATTATCCCCCATATTTAACCATTCTTCCAAGCCGTCAGCTTCACCTACCTTTTCTAGTTCCTTTTCCTTTTCTTTATACTCCTTAGCAGCCCTAATCACCTGGAACAAAAGATGTCCTTTCTTTACCTCTGTGGCCAAACCTAAATTCAGGAACTCCGATATAATGTACAACTGATCTCTTTTGAGCTCAAACAAGTTCCTCTCCCAATTAGGATCAGCTAAAAACCTGACTACAGAAGCCTCTTCCCCATCCTCAAAATAATACATTTTGATAAGTTTCAAAACTGGGGACCTGCTCCTATCAACTTAAATCACTTCAATGGCTCCTGCACCTCTCCGAGAGTTTCTTACCCAAAGCCTACGTTGCTGAACAGAGGATCCTGTCACGGTCGCCAAAATTTGTTAAGAACTCTTCAACAAGAGCCACAAATTATTTTTTTTTTTTTTTTTTTAAACCAGGTCCTCTGTTCAATAAATCAATTGCCAGACCAGACAAAGATTTACCACACACTAGACTTTAGGTAATACGCACTCAAAGAGGGTGACAAAAAAGATCAAATGCCTAAATTTAACAAATGATTTATTTATAAGACAAACTTAATAATTAAAGTGTCCCCGAAAACCTGCTTGAGGAACTAGAAAAAAAAACATGCAAGCATATACAATACCCTCACACATACCTCAATCTCCTACCTAACTATTATACCGAAGAGTAAGAGAGAAATGTCACAGTAGTAGAACGAAATCAACACTCACTCACGTGTACACGATAGGCGGAGACACAGTGAAGAAACTTAACACTAATAACTGACTTTTTCCTTAACACTAATATTTACAAAACAAATGAGATACACCTTAATTCCTACAAATAATAAACGTTCGGCAAATATGCTGAAAATACACAAACTGCTTCAGTCCAGGAAACTGTCTATAAAAACTCCTACGGAGCTTCCACTTGATGCTTTGAAGCAATACTCCGACGGGGTAGTCCACTCACAGAGGAGAACAAATATAGGCAAAGGGGATGCTCACCCTTCTCCGGCCTCAGAAGGCCTCCTGACGATTCCCGGAGGATACAGCAGTGCACTCGTCAATGCAAGGGATGGGCCTTGCTCGCAGGTGGGCAAAGCAAACCCACAGACAAGCTCGCACAAGAGGGCACAGGGCACACCCTCTCCACCAACAGCGGCCTCACGTTGAAAATAAGCGAGCGTCAAAAGTCCTGGCCTTGGCCAGAAGGCAGTGTTGCAGCCAACAAATGACGACGAGTGCAGAGGAATATAGGATGCTGAACCTTCGGGGAACCGAAACTATGAATCCTTGCCTGATGGAAAACTCCCCACATCAAGTAAGGGCGACGAGAAAAGCAGCGAAAAACCATCGGGCGAAAGAGGCAATTGCTGAAGACGATACTCCGCTCGTTGAAGTATGAAAAAAAAACAAACAAGCGGATAAATATAACTATATAACAATAAATACAAAATCCTTGAGAGGAGCGAAAAGAACCAACAAGCAGTTTCTCGTGACTTTTGTAAAGATGAAAATTTAATTTACGTTAAAGAGAAACCAGAGAAAAATTTAATTAGTAGTTACAATATATATATATAGCCTACATATATCCATACACACACACACACACACACACACACACATATGTATATATATATATATATATATATATATATATATATATATATATATATATATATATATATATATATATATATATATATATATATATTATTTATATATATATATATATATATATATATATATATATATATATATATATATATATATATATATATATATATATATATATATATAGTGTGTGTGTCTAAAAAATGTAAATTTATATTACAATCTGAAAGTATCCGTGTCTGTGTCCCTTTGTTGTTGTGTTTGTAAATATCGTCATAGTATTTAATTTCTTTTGAAAGTTTTCCTCGAGGCCTCTGGACCTTGGCTGAAATAATGTCAATAAAATCCTACATTAAAGTGGTCTTTAAAGAGTAAAAATACTCCCTAACAGAGCAAGGCTCTCTCTCTCTCTCTCTCTCTCTCTCTCTCTCTCTCTCTCTCTCTCTCTCTCTCTTGCGTTTTGTACTTAGTTATTGTAGGCTCACTTTTGAAGGCAAAAAGAGTAGCTTCGTTACGTTTCTCTTCACTTGTACACAGCCTCTGTAATGTAAAGGCTGTGATCGGCTTTGTTATATCGTCTCCTGGACAAGTACCTCCTGGAAAACCATTGCATACACAATAAACAAACACTGAATGAGTATCGGAGAGAATCAATCAAAAGGAAATGAAGAGAATAAGAATCTGCCTCAAAATACCTACAGTTGAGGCCACAAAAATGGTACATCTTTTGCATCGAAGCGAACCCGCTTCCCACCCCTCCTTTTTATTTGCAAGGCCGTCGTGCCATGCTCCTTCCTCGCTTTTCCGAGGAATACCTTGTGAGCCTCCTCCTTCTCCTGCTCTTCCTCTTTCTCTTTCTCCTCGAGTGGAGGGTAAACCTCTTCAACGACCAAACCCCGCGCACTGATACACACACTCCACACCTGAAGAGACCAGCGAACTAGACGCTTGATGGGGGGTTCACATGACTGCGTTGATGGTGTGCACACAGTACAGTACAAGCAGAGCTTTTTTTATTTTTATTTTTGTCTGGCCGCTTTATCTTCGGGGGTCATCTAGTAACAGCGTCAGCAAAACATTATTATGTCATTGGGCCACCCTCACCTGAAGGGAATTCATTGAATAAGCGACTGACGAGTTTACTTTGATTAATTGTAAAGAAATGCTTGGCTGTGTGAAGTCGAGTAATGCTTATGGAGGCGATATCGACTGCCAGAGGAGCATTTTGAGTAGGAGAATTGATAGGATAATCTGAGCATTATAATGGTGAAAGATTACGGGAGGTTTTTTTTTTTTTTAAGTTTGTTTGGGCTGTTTTGATACTATCTTGACCTGAAGGGCAAGTATGACATTGCAGCGTAGGTTGAAAGTACGTTGGAAGAAATAGATTTGTTGTCTTGTATAGCCTACTCACTAACCTGTAAAAGTGTTTTTGCCACCTCTGTCCGTTGCTTTTAATTTCGCTTACTTTGGCTGTAGAGTCAGACATCGAAACCGGTCAGTTAAACCTGTACAGGAGGTCTAGAATGTACTTGCAGCAGATTCTTTCAGGAATTTCATTCTTGCTGGCTGTGAACAGCCGCAAATTGCTGACATCATTCTACAGTGTCAGACATAATTACGTGGACAGCATTATGGTTTGTAGACTGTGTTATTATATTTTAGAAATTTTGCAAATGAAAGTGAGAGAGAGAGAGAGAGAGAGAGAGAGAGAGAGAGAGAGAGAGAGAGAGAGAGAGAGGGGGCGGATTTTC
Source organism: Macrobrachium rosenbergii (assembly GCF_040412425.1). Taxonomy (NCBI): domain Eukaryota; kingdom Metazoa; phylum Arthropoda; class Malacostraca; order Decapoda; family Palaemonidae; genus Macrobrachium; species Macrobrachium rosenbergii. The sequence continues at coordinate 1,056,931 of NC_089789.1, read as the reverse complement.
TTGAATGTTAAGGAATTTCCCCGTTTTCTTATGTTCAGATTTTTCTACTTAATTAGTGAATAGATGACAATGCTTAGAAATAAGCCGACATGATTTTCTTAATCTTTTCTCTCGCTGGAATCCATTCGTTGCTCATATGAAGAACACTTTTTCCCTATAGATCAGTTTTTTGCAGCCGTGATTTAGTATCGAGTTGTCAGGAAAAGCGAGAGAAAAAAAGCTGAAAAAATCATATGTTTTCGTTTCTATTATTTTGCATGAGATAACATTTTCGTTTGCCGTTTTCGTATATATTTTTTCAGGTATATTATTAATATGTGTCTTCCGTGTGTACTGTTTTAAAAGCTGCAGCCGGATTTGAAGGCAAAATATACTACGGCTTTTGAATGTGATATAAAAATGATTAGATTTCATTCACGTCTGTGTTTCATCCAAAATAAGCAGGGGTGTAAAGGCGTAAACGACAAAGCGATACAGTGCATTACCAGAGTATGTGAGCATTACTCTTGTGAACAATGTAAACGCTATATATGTATATATTTTTTAAGGTGTACGGGAGGATCGAGTTCCAACACCTGATTTGAAAATATATATTTTTTTCGTATACTGATTCACCTTTCCTCTGTGCCTGTGTGTAATGCTCTGAAAGCTGCTTTTATTCTCTCTCTCTCTCTCTCTCTCTCTCTCTCTCTCTCTCTCTCTCTCTCTCTCTCTCTCTCTCTTAATGGTGATATTTAGGTTTTCAGCCTTTTTAATGCTTCAACCCACAAAGGAAGCTTTTGATGTTATTCCTTGGAGTTTCCTCCAGCTGCATCGCCCCAAGTGTCAACAGTGGACTAATGCGCCAGAAATTGTTTTATTTGTTGTGATAACTTGTGTTTACTGTAAAGACTAAATTCTTCCATTCTCATATTGTTGGTTTTTGTAAACTTTTTAAAGTGGATGATTTCTAGGAGACATTGCCGCATCCAGCTTTGTTGGTAGCCCCTTCCAAGGATTTCTGCAATTGTTGTTGGTCATTTGTCAAGTTGCTGTTCCTTTCATCGTCATTTGTGCGTCGATAGTCATTACGAAGTCTTTGTGAGAGGTTTCTGATTGCAGTTTTCAGGATATTTTTCCTGGGAAAGGTCGAGCTTCTCAGCGTTCTTGTGCCGAAATCAAGGCTCCAAATGTTCTTCGTTGATATGATGGTGTCAGATATTGGGTAACAGGGGATAGTTATAATTTGAAGTCCAACAAATATTATGCAAAATGAACTTCGAAGAACATGGGCATAGCATAGTGGACCTTTCGGTCTGCCTAGTTTTGCCTCTTTTACTCCTTTTTCCACATCACATCTCGAGAGCCTTGCTCCTCACCCTCGCCATATCCTATTTCAGCCTAGGGAGCCAAGTGAAAGCGGGTCCAGGTAAATGCTGTTATAGTGATTAGAAAGGTTTTTTTCTTCAAATATTATCAGCTCTTTATAATTGAAGTATGGTACAACATGCGCCTTGAAAATATTATGGCATTGCAAACATCTATAAGACAAATTAATAATAAGATGGTGAGATTTCTTTCTGTGAAGCAGTGAACAGTTACAACTTCAGTGGTCATCTTTTATGTGATCTGTCAGAGAAAGCAATCTATATATCTCTATTATTACATTTCACATTTTTCTTACAATCGACACCAAGGGTTAGTACAAGCGTCTGTGTGCTCAAAGTATCAGCCTTAATTTTGATATGTTTTGTGTCGTTAAGTTAATATTATATGTCTATGATTTAGTATTAGTGTATCTATTTCTTGTTCATGAAACTACTTTGATATTCTTCCCAAAATATTCCATTTTCATGAAGAAGAATAATTACGGTAATGCCACTTTTGACGTTATATTTCACCAGAAAATGATTACACGTCAACCCATCCCGTCATTTTTCTTCTTTCATTCGACGTCATTTTCAAATGGGTTCCGCCCAAAGCTCACCACGGTTTTCATTTCAGTAAAATTAACTCTCTCACCAGCAATTGAGGCTGTAGAGAGAGAGAGAGAGAGAGAGAGAGAGAGAGAGAGAGAGAGAGAGAGAGAGAGAGAGAGAGATCGTCTTGCTACGGTGTTATGTGTTGAAGATGCAATTGCCCTCTCTCTCTCTCTCTCTCTCTCTCTCTCTCTGTGTGTGTGTGTGTGTGTGTCTGTGTGTATTGTAAGTTTTAGTTTTCTGTAAAAGAAAATGCTGTGCCGGCTTTGCCTGTCTGTCCGCACTTTTCTGTGTCCGCACTTTTCTGTCCGCCCTCAGATCTTAAAAACTACTGAGGCTAAAGGGCTGCAAATTGATATATTGATTATCCACCCTTCAATAAACAAATATACTAAATTGCAGACCTCTAGCCTGAGTAGTTTTTATTTTATTTAAGGTTAAAATCAGCCATAATCGTGCTTCTGGCAACGATATAGGATAGGCTACCACCGGGCCGTAGTTAAAGTTTCTTGGGCCGCGGCTCATACAGCATTATACCGAGACCACCGAAAGCTAGATCTGTTTTCGGTGGCCTTGAGTATATGCTGTAGCGGCTGTACAGAAAAACTTGATTGCGCCGAAGAAACTTCGACGCATTTTTCACTTGTTTTTATTGCGTTCAAATCTGATGTTATGTAGTTCAGTAATTTGTCAAGTCAAGAACATTCAAGATCACACAGAGAGAGTTTCCGGTTTTCCATCTTGTTTTTATGACTCGGTTGGCTTTCAAGAAAAGAGAAATTGTTAAAAGCAGAGGGCACACCGATATCTTATTCAACCTTAGTTTTGTTATGTAAAAGTGTAAGAATTTTTTCTATATTTGGCATTTGAGGTTTTTTACCAAAGTGGAAATTTGATATATTTAATTCGTTTTTATTACAAAATTCAGTTTCCATTTAAAATTATTTGTCCCCCTCGTCTATAGCGTACATTTTAAGTCTTTGTTGACAAATAGTCAATGATGCAGTTGTAAATAATGACTTAATTTGATTATTTATTTTTATTTTTATTTGATGTTTATTTGTAATATCTTTTTAGTGACACCTCACGATTTTTCAAAGTATTGCCTCTGTGGCATTTTTATCTTCTGTTCAGTATTTTCCAGCATTCGGTGCGTTAACAATTTTCATTTTGGTGAACAAATTCATCATTATAACAGTTTTCAAATAAATTCTTTCATATTACAAACAATACTTTTAAACTAGGACTGGGAAGTGCATGAGAGAAATTAAGATTTCATTTAATGTTTAATTTTCGTATACTGTAAACATATTTTTTTTTTCTCAGGTGGAATCATCTAAAGAACTGAAGAGACAACGTGTGCTTTCGTCAGCGTGCATGTAAGTACCATAACACCCATAATCTCCATAATACGTAAAGACAGTAACCATTTAGCTTTCGATATCTACTGAAATAATCAATATATATATATATATATATATATATATATATATATATATATATATATATATAGAGAGAGAGAGAGAGAGAGAGAGAGGGAGGGGGTGTGTCAGGGGGCGAGAAGCGCACTTCATGATAGCCAGGTTTGAGGGCTGACCTGCGCTTTAACGTGAAGAGCATAAGTTGGCAGTGCATTTGTTAGGGCACCAGACAACTGGTACAAATCGATGAAATTATGAAGGGCTTTAGTTTTTCACATTTCGAATTGGGGATTTACATGGTAATCCTTAATAGCAGTATGCATTGTCACGCATCGAATCACTTGGGATGCTGGGAAATGTAGATAAGCAATTATCTCTGTGAGAGTTTTCCAATTTTGATAATTGCATATATATATATATATATATATATATATATATATATATATATATATATATATATATATATATATATATATATATATATATATATATGGCGCTAGGACAATTGCCCGTCGGACAACTGCCCGGCGGACAACTGCCCGTCAGCCAACTGCCCGTCAGGACAACTGCCCGTTAGGATAACTGCCCGTCAGGACAACTGCCCGTCCGACAATTTTCGCTTGGGATGTAATAAAAAAACACAGATGTGCAAGGCTTTTATTTAAAAAAATTATAGATTGTTTAATGTTGTTAGAAATCAATTTATAGAAAAATCTTGTCACTATACAAATCTAAATCAACAATCAATTTAAAGTACAAATCTCGTCACCATGGTAATAAGAAATATAACAAGACAAAAACTATAAAACTGAAATAGAGTAAGAATAAAACGTATATATTTATTTTAAAAACAATGAAGATTATGGGCAATTGCTTTCAGGTAAGTAATTTTGTCATCATCGTCATAACTGCCGACTATTCGGGCAATATTCTTATTGATAATTTTGTACCTCCTCGCTGTTTTAACAACCTCCCCACTCTCAATTTGGCCCCTTTTAGTTTGTGACAAGCATTCTTCTTTTTTCAGACAATGTATGAGTTTCCATATGTCAGGATGATTTAAGTTGTTAGACTTCGTAAATGCATTATTAAAAGCTTCTACACTATTATTTGTACGATTCGTGTCATTTTGAACTCTGTCGTAAACATTCCATAGTGCAATCGAAAATGGAGGTGCACCTCGCCTGTGATTTCTGCCACGCCCTCTTACAATACCCATGTAAGTTAACTCAAAATAATTCAAAAATTCTTCTGGTATATCCCACGCTTCCAATGTATCCTCATATCCGGACTCAACATCGTCGGCCGGAAGAAAGGCAAGTGCCGATATGGAACTCTTAACACCCTGTTTGGGCCGTGGTGCAGGTCTTTTGTGCACTCTAATTAAACTTTAGGTATGCTCAGTGATGTACACAGGTAACTGGCAGACAATGGTCAATGGAAAACGAAAACACTCGGGAAAACTCAATAATATTTATTAACAAGCAAAAAAAAAAAAACACCAAGTCAATTTTGCAAGTACCTAGGACTCACACTAGTCCTTAATTTATCCCGTGGGATAACCTAACAGCTAAAGAGCTAAACCCTAGACAGAAATGATAATAAAAGAAGAGATGCACAAATAAAAAAAAACTGACAAAAATAATGTGTTTTTCAGAGGTTGGCCAGACCCAAACTTAATACCAATAAATACCTATATCTAATAATGGAGGAAAGAAGGAAAAGGTCGAAAAAGAGAGAAAACACTTAAATTCCTACCTACAAATTACAATCTAAACACACTTAGGCAAAAACCAGGCAGCATAATAATAATAAAAACTAGCAGCTCAAAACATAATACAAAAGCAAAGCAATAAACATTTAAGCAGCAAAATAAAATAACAGGCAGCATAATACATCAAAAACAATAAATACAAAAGCAGCATACTACTTGTTACCAAAACAGCCCGAGTTACATTAACATTCACAGACGATGTTGCAACATAGGAAGACTGCAGGACAACGAAGACAGAGCTGACACGGCAACCATCTAGTCCTCAAGCACAAGTCCTCCAACTCCAGGCGTCCATGACAGAGTCGCAGACGAAACTGTATCATTGGAAGACCGCAGGACAACGAAGACAGAGCCGACACGGCAACCATCTCGTCCTCAAAAACTCTCCACTGCTCTGCTGCCAGGATCTGACTCGCAGGTACTGATACCTGCTGCTGCTACTCCAGCTGGCTCGCTGCTACCCTCAACCTGACTCGCTGCTGCCCTCAACCTGGCTCGTTGCTGCTACGAACCTGACTTGGTGCTGTTACGAACCTGACTGACGAAGTCTGACGCCATCCATCAGACGTCAACTCGCCAGCAAGAAAAACAAAGAAAACAAAGGAGGCAACAATCCACCAAGGGAACAATCGGCAAGCGATTGTTCCTAACAGGAACGTATTTGCGATATTGAAATTATGATCATTATGATATCTCTCACGTAGTCCTAGATCAACAACCTTTCTGTACAGAGACTGGCAGAAATGAAAAAGCAACCTGTTTGTGTTGCTGTTGGAAAAACAGTTTGTATGCTATTTATTGCAGCTTTTTTCAAAGTCAGACATGACTGCCAAGGGAGTTTCTAGTACTAATTCCTTTACTTTTAAGAAAACCTTCGTATAAACTTCTTCGGAATTGTTTGGTAAAAGTGCAAAAATGCGCGGAATGCTTGAGCCACCAAGTTGTATATGGATGGTATAAAGCTGGTAGAAACTTCAAGGTGTAGCTTTAAAAGTTCCATCTGTGGTCCAGTTTCTGTATCTTCTCAAGTCTTCAATTCCTGAACTTGATGCAAATATCAGTACTCTCAAAGGATCTTCAACTCCAGAGTCATATTGTAAAAATTTTTCTCCTTTATCAAGCGTTTTAAACTTATCTGGAATCACAAAATCATTACGGCCAGTGGATACTGATGGAAGATCGTCATCTCGTTTCCATCTACGAACATTCCGGCTAATAGTTTGTAGGGCAGGCAATTCCGCACGACCTGTTGCATCTATTGATGCTACGCATGTAGTAATTAAATCTCTAGTAGATGATCCGTTAGTTCCAGCTTTGTCTTTCAAATCAGATAGTGCTTTTTTCGCTACAATTTCACTTTTTCTTGCTGAATGATTATGCTCACTAATTTTCCTTAAGATTTCATAATTTTGAATTCATAATTTGGTAATCAGTCTCGCTCTGCAGCCTTTTGCCTTCCTCTGTGAGCACTCCCAGTATATTAAGTTGTTCCTTGTATAATTTTGATGATACTGATAGTATAGCTCGTCCACCAGGGTGTCTTTTCCACGTTGACTTTTCAAAATAGTATTCATTGTAGTTTCCATAAAGGGCTTCTGAAGGAGAAGAACTACTACTGAGAGAATGATATCCGTTAACCGAGTGAACCGAAAGAATACTACTGCTTTCTATACCTTGAATTTTTTACAGAAAGAGTCGTGACAGGCAGTTGTCCTAACGGGCAGTTTTCCTAACGGGCAGTTTTCCTTACGGGTAGTTGTCCGACGGGCAGTTGTCCTATGGGCAGTTTTCCGTACACGATATATATATATATATATATATATATATATATTTACGTTTTTCCTGGCGATTTAGTTTGAAATATTCTCTGTGAGACAGGTAGCAACAATTTAGGGTAATTTATCCTTGTGATTCTGACTTCGTGGGTCTACGAAAACATAAAAAAGAGGAAAACAAAGGGGGATTTCATATGAGCATAAGGCTCTTCCACTAAAGGGAGATATTACGTAAACACGTGGGCAACTTAAAGGAGTGTATTTATATAAATGACATTAGTACGGGAGAGAGGAATACAAGTAGATTATTGATCCTGGAGGGGATTCCTACGGGATGAAGTGAAACTGGGGGATTCCAGACACAGTCCAAGAAGCTTCCACGATATAGGGTCCCTCTGAAATGAGAGATATGCACATCATACGCCAGTAATGAAAATAGACAAAAGAATAATGAATTCGAAGCTGCACTGAGGGTGCCAAGGGGCTTCGATGAATTAATGATAGCTTAGCACTGCCAACACTCTAGGAGCACGGACATTTGACAAGAGATTCGGTGATTACTGGCTCTCGACTTAAGTAAATGTTACGAGACAAAAGCATGACTGAATGGAGGTCTTCCAGAGCACTTTACCGTAAGGCAGATTTGGTTCCAGTGTAGAAAGCGGTCCGTGGATGACTTGCGATTTCCGAGGGCGAGCTCTTCCACGTGTTAGGGTGCAGGGCTTCACGTAAAAGGGCAATGCGTGGGAATTTCATGAAGGGCCGGGCAATGGCATGTGGGCATCAGGCAGGTCAACGGTGGAGCGAACACGTGGCTCGCGGTCGAAGGGCACGAGGAGAAAGTATACTTTGAAAAGAGCCACGTGGTTAGCTAAGGGCACTGCCAGGGGCATGTGGCTTGGTCCTTACTCCATCCAATCCAGCGCACGTGTGAGAGCGAGGCCTCGTGGTTTTCTGCTTTTATCCCCTCCTACGGGGCAGGGGGCACTTCCAGCATATTGGGGGTTGAATCATTTTCAGCTGATGCCTGCAGGGGGAGTTTTGCCTGTAAGAAAACGACCAGACAGAAATCACTTTCGCCTCGAAGAAAGATCTGCTTAAAGGGAGTGGCCTCAATCTGTTTTAAACCCTTGTATTCTGACCGTGCGAAGTCGATAGACAGATGTGTCTATCGATCGAGCGGCTTGCAGTAAATGAAAACAACAAAGCAAACAACAACAAAAAAAGGGGGGAGGCAATTTGCTAGGGAGTTCTTGCTAATCTTAATAATATATATATATATTTCCGTATGGTTTTTTCACTTTCTAGGAGGCGTGACCTCAGAAAGGTGGTACCTTCCACTTATCAAGAAGTCCATGGGAATGAAGTTGCTATTTCATGCTTCCTTTGTATAGGCAGAAGTTTAATGAACAAATGTAAACCAAAAAGAAACATGCGAATGGAAGGTTGACTGCAACCCTTAGGGGATGGGATAAATATGAAGAAGATCCGTTGAATGTGAGGTTATAAAAGAGGCAGAGGTGGATGATGGAAGAGCGGAAGTGGTTAGTAAGATTTTGAGAATGCTTGAGGAAGTAACTGTTGATGAGGACTCAAGAAAGGTAATTGAGAGTTTGAGGAAATATGAGAGAATAGAGAACATTGTGTAGAGTGGTTGGGAGATCACTGATGATGGCGTTTGAGAGAAGAGGTCAGTCACGGAAGGGAGCAAGGAGGGTGTGCATAAACGTTTGTGAAGAGACCTACAGTAGAGTGCCTCTGGAAGCTTATGTAAAAATGTATAAAGGTGCATTAGTAATTAGATTATGAACAGATAATTGTTAATGGAATAGGTGCACTTTAGAACCTCCTACCATATTTCTGTATTTCATAGGATCCATCAATTTCGGAGAAAGCACGATTGGTGAATGATTTCGCAATGGCAAATGTTTTTTCCTCCAGGTAATCCCGTAACAGATTGCAGTTGAATGTGCTGTGGGGAAACCTGCCCTGTATTTGAAGTCACTTGAGTGTTGCAAGATCACGCTCAAGTGGCTGTTATGTCACTGCTTTAAGAGCAAGCGTTACAACGGCTAGATTCTGTCGTCATTTTTCTTACTGAATATGATTCATTGATTTCACTACATATAAATAACTTCCTTTTGAATGTAGTCGGTTTTCACGTTCTCTTCCCTTTTCATGAAGACAACTTACCAAGTCATGCGGTTAGAAGAAGCCCCCAGCTGTGTTCCGTCATGGGAGTCTAGGAAAATTCATCGATAACAATTCATCGACAACAATTCATCGACAACAATTCATCGATTAGCAATTCATCAACCAAGCAATTCACCGATTCATCAATTTATCGATTGACTACTTTGGTCATTTAATTTGCAGTTTTTTAAGTGGTTTGTTTGTAACTTCAGTCATTTAGCTTTCGTCTGTTGCCCTGAGTTTGTTTGTTTGTTTAATAATAATAATAATAATAATAATAATAATAATAATAATAATAATAATAATAATAATAATAATAATAATAATAATTATTATTATTATTATTATTATTAATAGAGGTCAAAGAAAAGTTTACAGGAATAAAAGATAAAGTATTTATTATTCACATAATCATTTTTTGTTTTGATATAACAGTGATCTGCAAAAGAATATGGAAATAAAACAAATTCAAAGAAAATGTTAAAATACATAAATTCAACCTTTATTCTTATGTCTTGAAAAATTTTGAAATATGAATATCTTTAAAAAAAATTTTCATTCAATTGTAAAAGGAAAACTTTTTTTAATTATTAAAAAGAGATGTTATGCGCTAAGCCCCTCAAGTAGTCAATGACAGGCTCACTAGCATCATAGTTCAATACAATTCTTTTTATCCGTTTGGCAGAGTCACGGTATTTCCGCTTTTTCAAAGGGGGCTCTTTTCCCGCAAGGTATTGTTCAATTTTGGCATTGCTCAGTGTTTGTTCCCGTTTGATGCACTCCACAAACTTCCAAATGTTAGGATGGTAAGATGCGAGCTGCGCCTCAAAACCCCGATGCCAGCCCTCGACTGAGTTGTTGGTTTTAGGTAGATCTTCCAAAACGGCTTGATACACATTCCACATTTTATGTGGAAACTGAGGAGGTCGACGTACTAGTCTTCGATCAGGCCGACCTATCCAAGTATCCTCCATGTAATCGACAACTGGTTGTGCTTCAAGAGGTATGGCATCACTATCACATAACTCTTCAAATGCTCCTATGACTGCATGAACAGGAACAAATGCTAGAGCCGATAGCATTTTAAGACTTAATGCAAAGTCTGCGTCGGTCTCGTACCTTTGCTTTAAGCCGTTTGACTGAATCGATCGCATAATGCATTGAGAAAAGTGAAAAAAACACCCACGTTGCTGTGTGGTGCTAAACACTTCACTAACAGCCTTAATCATAGCTTTTTCATAATCTAGTGTGATTGTTAACGGTGCTTGCATACGATTAAACTTTTTGATATTTTCTAGTAATGTTACGTAATTTCTATTTGATTTTCCAGGTAACAAAGCGTATACTAAAGGAATAGATGTATTTTCTTCCAGTCCATGGAGTGTGTATAATTGATAAAACAACAAAGGCACCGATTTAAACGTTCCGTCGGCGTACCAATGTTTGCACTTTAACAAGAGTTCAAGACTTTTCTTTGTCGCAAAGATTAATATTCGGTCCTCAACATTTCCAGAATCAAAATACAAAAACTCGTCGCCATTTGACAACTTTGTCAATCCTTCCGGGAAAGTTATGTCTTTTCGATGTGTTGGAAGGCTAGGTCCATCGTTCTTCTTAAATCGGATATTTCTCACAGTTCTTTTCATACAGTCAGTGCTTGGAAGCTTACCAATTGCTGCTTGACTGCATTCTCCAAGAACATCGGACAATAGGGCATGAGCTGACTCCGTTGTATTTTTTGCCTTTTCGCGAATTTTCTCACAGACTTTCGCTGCTTCGACACTTGCTGCATTAGCAGCGTGATTATGTTCATTTGATTGCCTTACTATCGTGTTTCCGCATGTACTCACTCGAGCTTGACAGTTATTTTTATAGTATTTCTCACACTTCCAGTGCACAGTCTCTTCGATCTTCTTTTCTCTATAGAACTGATGGCCGCACACAAACAGTTTTTTTCTGCCTTTTTCTGTTTCAACAAACTGAATATCCATCCTCGAGGCTTGAAGATAAGAACTAAAGCATTTTTGTTTCTCTTTAAAAGGAAAATCTCGTAATTTTGTTTTTATTTTTGTAAATAGATGAATTGTTATATTGGTGGTTTGCTATTTTTAACTTTTATTTTTCTGTAAATAGATGAATTGTTGAATAGGTTATTTGCTTTTTTAAACCTTTGAATTATGTTTTTATTTTTTCTGTAAATCGACGAATTATTGAATCGGGAAATTGCTTGGTCGATGAATTGCTAATCGATGAATTGTTGTCGATGAATTGCTATCGATAAATTTACCGCATACGCCGTCACGGAAGGGCTGAAGAAGGAAGGAAGGAAGGATGGGTGGAAGGAGAATTTTGCCAACTGGATTTGTCGCTTCTCACAGGAAAAGAGTCATCAGACCAGTCTGTTGACTGGGAAATGTGCGGATCAGCGGGCAGGCAGTTACCGCGCCATTCCAGTAATCAGTGGAAATTATTATTGACGGACGATTTACTGGCGTTCACTTCCTGGAGAGGATACCGCGGCGTCCTCATGTGAAAATGGTCTTTATCCCGATGAGTAGTCGGTCCCCAAGTAGCTTATGTGGGGTGTTAATGTTAGCGATCATGAAGGTTACCATCCCTTATTTGAATCGTCGATAAAGAAAAAAAAAAAAAAAAAAGTAAAAAAATGCGCCAAAGTTTCTTCGGCGCAATCGAGTTTCCTGTACAGCCGCTACAGAGTATAATCAAGGGCACCGAAAATAGATCTATCTTTCGGTGTCTCGGTATAATGCTATATGAGCCGCGGCCCATGAAACTTTAACTATGGGCCGGTGGTGGCCTATCCTATATCGTTGCCAGAAGCACGATAATGGGTAACTTAACTTTCAATAAAATAAAGACTACTGAGGAGACTAGAGGGCTGCAATTTGGTGTGTTTGATGATTGGAGGGTGGATGATCAACATACCAATTTCTGGCCCTCTAGTCTCAGTAGTTTTTAAGATCTGAGGGCGGACAGGAAAAAGTGCGGACGGACAGACAAAGTCGGCACAATAGTTTTCTTTTACAGAAAATAAAAAACTAGCTGCATTGTTGAAGTTAGTTCCAGTTGGGTTAGCCATCCAGACCTCGGAAATTATCGTCTTTCTTGAGTTTTCCTTAGAAGGCTTTCTCCCTCGGCCCCGCCCCCCACTCCCCACCCGACGCCTCCCCCACTCCTTAGCATCCTTCCTTTTCCTTCTCCTCACGTCTTCTTCACTGCACGTCCTCCGGGGAAAATCCCTGAGGTAGGGAATATCAAATGCATTTTATCCTTTCAAATGGAGTACTTTTTTCTCTGTGATGAAGAACCTCATATATGTTTCTCTCAGTGAGGAACATATTGCCCTTTGCTCGCAGAATGAAATTCTATTTGATATTATACATAAATCATAGTTCTATCACAGCAGACAATATTGCATTTTTCGATAATTTTACCTGTGATAATGACAAATATTATTAATGTTTTATTTTATTTTAGTAAGGATAATGGTGATATTGTGAAATAAATATCAAAGTATTGGTAATATAACAGTAAAATAACTACAGAACCATTATTCAGCTTCCTTCTCTTCATGTCTCCTGTATTTGCGCTAGATTTGTTACTGTCAGTTGCCAGATTGTTTACCAAATAAAGGGGATTACATTGTTACTGCTCTTGCTTCCATTTTATAATGTTGAGTGGTAGGATTAGAGTGAATATTGTTGCTATCTTTCGAATTTTTGTGCTCTGAAATCGAAGCATTGCATTTAGGTTAAGTTTGCGAGCTATAAGGGAAGGGGAGAGTATATTATTGTTTTCATATCGTAGTGTTCACAATAAAGCTTGGATTCAGGATATTTGAATGTTGACCTGATTTTCTGTTCCATGAATCCTACAACCTTATCTTTTTAAAGTGGCGGGTCTGTCGGTTCCTTTGGAGTTAATCCTGTTTTTTTTTTTTTACTTTGTATATTTCATGCGACTGATATGAGCCACTCGATAGGTCTATCATCATATATAAAAAGAAAACATGATATTACAACTATTGTACGTTATGTAATGAGTGCACGGCTCCTTCTTCCCATTCAGAAGTTTTATTGAGTGCCCCTTTCCTGTGTGCAAATCCCGTGATAGTTTTAATACCTGCTCTATGCATCATGGTATTGTGTACGAAGAAAGTGATTGCAAGATTTAGTCGGTAAAAAGCAATTATGCACCATCGAATTCATCGAATTTGTACTTGAATGAATTTTTTTAAGCTCTTTTGTGACGAATTCTTTCTCTTAACCTTAGTTTAGAGATCATTTCCACTCTCATCGCAGACTCCTCCAAGTTCTCAAGTTCTAAGTTTCACCCTTGAACTTCAACTTACCCAAGTCCAAATCCATATCATAACGGTTCACACAATTATTGTTATCAAATTCAACTCTAGTGAACTTGTCTTATGGAATCATTTTTACCTTACCTGCATCCAAACTCTTCGGAGGTAAACACCATTTACTTGAATAAAACTTCCTTGTCTTCAAAGTATTGGAGATGTTTGGGTTTTCATTTTTTTTCCTGAATTCAGAATGGGGCGAAATACCCATTCTGAGCAGTATACATACTCTCCATGTATGATGTTATACTAGGAGGAACCATTTAAACAAAGGAACAGAGGCATGGGGACGAGAGCCAGAGTTACTGAAGCGAACGTGGGAACAGTGATATCTTGATAAAAAAAAAAGGGAGGGGGGTAAAGAAATGAAGCCAAAGATAATCTTTTCAACAGTTTTAATTGAACTTTGAACGTGTGCTGATTATTTTAATGATATATATCTCGCACCGGAGTGCTGAATTAGGTTACCTATTCCCCTTCGTGTGTCTGCAAGGCATCTATCTCCTCCGTCGACAAAGTATCTCGTAACGGCCCTGATGAAATTGTATGAATTCACTTGCTGATCTCCAATTGCTTTCATTTAAATTTTTCCCGGTGAAACGAAATTTAACCCCTGTGCAACAGGACCGTAGAATTTACGTCGTGTTGAAACGTCAGGAAATTTTGTTACGTGGCAATCGAGACCATGAATAATGCTTGTTCTCCGCTGCCAGTATATTTATTTTGATGGGGGCTTTCCGTGAATAAATGGGTTGTCATTTTTGTCTCTGTAATTGCTCGCTCATTCTTTATGAATTTATACCCAGAATTCAGTTCCCGATATTTATTCGTACATTTTAAAAAGAAAACTTGGCAGCCAGACGCAGTTGGGTCATGTTCCTGGATCTTTTCGAAGTCTTATACACTTTAAGCAAATGGGCAGGCGACATCGACCACGCCCCGTGGTGGGTCTCCATGAATATTCAGTTGCATCTTTCGTTTCTGTTATTGGCAGATTTCAGTCCCAGAGTCAGGAGGGGAGGAGAGTCGGGGATTGAGAGGGAATATCGAAATTTAAGAGATTTTCATATCAGCCCTATGATGATGATACATTTCCACATGAAAGGGATGAAAGGAAAGTCAGGAATTACTGAAACTGATTTTTTTGTTGGTTTAATCAAAGAAAGTTGCTCATTTCTTGGCGTGTTTAGCAAATAAGCATACAGTATATGACAGGTGGCTCAGGTCTCCGAACTAAAGACGTTCATCCACATTAAACTGAATGTAATTTTTTTTGTTTTTTCTTCTGTTCTTCCTTATTTTGTTTCATCGCCGTCCCTTAAGGGATGAATCTGTCAGTTAATCTTTGTGTAGGCCGTGCTTTCTCTTCCTGGTTTTTCCTGCCTATATCGAGCCTGAATAGTCGGCTGTCCACTGTTGGTTTAATTTTTTTCCCAAAACATATGAATGAAAGAGAAAAAGGACATAACAAAACTCCTGGGAAGTTTGGAAAGATTTCTTCGTGATTTGAAAGTGTTTAGAAAATATTTTAACGGCACAAAAAAGATTTTTTAAAAATCGTGTGGTATATATGTAAACAGAAATTCAAATATTAAGTAAATCGTTGTCAGTGATCTAATCTTGGTCAATATCTAACAAGTAAAAAATGCGCCGAAGTTTCTTTGGCGCAATCGATTTTTCTGTACAGCCGCGGCCCATGAAATTCAGCCACGGTCCGGTGGTGGCCTGTGCTATTGGTACCTATGGCGGTGCCAGAAGTACGATTATGGCTAACTTTAACCTTAAATGAAATAAAAACTACTGAGGAGGCTAGAGGGCTGCAGTTTGGTATATTTGGTGACTGGAGGGTAGATGATCAGCATAACAATTTGCCCCCTCAAGTAGGACCCCTTGACGAGGTGAGGGGCTAAGGGACCCTGGCCTTTGGGCCCGGGTCCTGACGAATCATCCTACGTAGTTTTTGGTTTAAATGGCGTGGACATTTCCACATTCGCAAAATTTTACTGCTTAGGTGAGTCTGAGAAGGGATCGTTTTTTGGAAGGGGTTCGCATTCGAAGCTAATTGTGGGAGTTGTGGTGGTTGAGTCGCCACCCGAGATAGTTTGGACCTAAGAGATGGTGATGGGATTTTTCCTATTGCTATCTTGAGGGTGGAACCATCTCTGGGGATCAGCCCATCGGAATCCAGGGGGGGCTGGTTTTTGGAGGTGGGACTCCTGGCTTTTGTCCGGAAGCCCACCAGTACGATTTGAGTGGGAAGTCAGTCCCCATTAGTGGGTGCAGAACTCCCAACAGGCGGATTGGCTTATACCTGGGCCACTGCAAGCGCACTGGTGCTATCCTGAAAGGGTAGGGTATGGGGTGGACTGTTGGGAGTCAATTCTCACTTGTGCAATTGGTGGAGAATTTGAATACCTGACTGATCTACAATACTTTCTTGATATAAGCAAGCAGTTTTGGGTGGGCGGATGAACCAGTTTGTGTGTGGTGGTCTGATGTGTGCATGCTTGGCATCTTGGGGTCTCTTCGCGGGCTTTGGGAGTGTGTTGGGGTGGGGAAGCTGGGCAGTAGAGCTGCCCAGTTTGCCCTCTTTGATATGCTGTCGGGGTCTGTGTGGGGGCTCTTGGGTGTCGGGTGTGCACTTTTTGGACTTTTGCATGTGGACTGGTTTAAACTTGTGGATTTGGCTATTAGTTCTCCCTCCCCTGGATCCGACGACTTAACGACACTGGCAACGACTTCTGGCATGAACATGGATACGAGCTTGGCTGTTGGACAGAACCAAACACTGAGACACCAGGGTGTTAATAAATCTGGTGGATTTGATTCAAATAATAGGGTCCTTTATTGCACTAATGTAAGCTTGTCATTAGATTACGAATGTTTATACAGTGTAGTAAAACTATTTGGCCAAGTGGAAAGAATTAAATTAATTCTAGAAAAAGATAAGCAGTCATTTTCTGCTTTTGTTAAATTTTCCTCTCCCTTGGAAGCTAGTGAGGCACAACAAAGACTCCATGGCCACATTCTAAATGACTCAGTTCTCAGCACAAAAGTGTTTTCAGTGAAAAACTTAAATGATGAGCCATTTGACTTTATTCCAAAGACTGAAGAACATGGACCAGTCCCATGTACCAGAGCTCTTCCTCCCCCTTTATGGCATGTTGCTATCTACAAGGAGGGAGGGAAAAATTTAATAAAAGCAGCTGAATGCATTGAGAGCAAGGTTGGTTCCATTCCCATTGCAAATTTAAAACGGTATGGAAAGAACCTTCTAATAAAAGCTGGTAACGAGACTCAAGCAGTTCTGCTATCTAACTTTAAACCTCCTGGAAGTGGAAATATTGAATCTGTTTCATTTCACAGATTCTTTAACACACTGAAAGTAGTAGTTTACTGAAAAGACTTGCATGTTTTTAAAGAGGGGGAGATTCTCCATCGATGTCCTCCTTGTGTATCTCATGTAAAAAAACTGGGTGGGGATGCAGCTATCCTTTTAACCTTTTCTTCCAATTACCTACATGATACCATCGTTGTTGGCCATGAGAGGATGCAGGTTAAAAAATATAAAAGAAGTCCTAGACAGTGTCGCAAATGCTTTAAATATGGTCACATTCAAAACTCTTACGATAACAATAAAAGATGTCCTTTGTGCTCTGCAGAGCACGATAATTTTGATGATTGCGAAGCAGCCCAATACTGTTTTCTTTGTAATGGTAATCACACTCCAAATTCTAGGGCTTGTCCCAGATATAAATTTGAACAAGAAGTGTTGGCAGTGGCTGATAACGAACATATCAACATTAGCGAAGCAAAGCACACGGTAATGGGGCAAACAAAAGTGCCAACTCTATGTATGCTTCGGTAATAAAAACTTATTAAGACTTCCAGCAATGTAAGGCCACCAATAACTGCGTCTGATAGTAGATATCACAAACCTGCTGATTCTAGAACTATAAATAATATTGAAAATCTCCAAACTGGTCAGAAACTTTCGTCAGCAAGTGCTTTGGAGTCCAATACCAAAAATTGTTCTTCCAAAAGCACAGAAAATTTATCTTCCAAAGTCGATCTAAATGCCACCTCTACGACAGCTGTCGATTCATCTCCAAAAATAAGGGTGCCAAAATCAACTAATAATTCAGGAAAATGTTCTGAAAATACTTCAAACAAAAATAAGCTAAAGGAACAATCCCAATTAGGTAGAGCTAGTTCAGAGCCATCAATCACCACAGCCACAAACAAAAATACAGTAATAACAAAACTACTTCCCCAAATAATAACTTTATAATAAAAACCTCACATGGGTTCAGTGTTTTGGAAGAGATCTCTCCTCCTAGAAAGGTGGTTCCAAAATTAGATTCAGAACAAAAACATCTGAGTTCAATTCAGTCTTACCGCCCTAAGACAAATAGGATTAGTGGTGCACAGAACCGCAGTAGTAATTCTGAACATCAGGTTCATAATAAAAAATATGAAGATCAACCAAAGACCCTGAACTCCAATTCAGATGAAAAGGGATTAAGAAAACAATCTCTTATAAAGGAGAATTTCCCACTCCACTCTAGGAACAGTACTTCCCCTCCAAGGAGTGGGAAGTAGCACATTTTACCTCCTTAGCATTCATGCTCGATATCCTTCAGTGGAACTATAAAGGTCTCAGAGCCCATACAGAAGACCTTAAAGTTTTAATGCATGAATTCAATCCAGGGATTATATGCCTACAGGAAACAATGTTAGGCAACTCTGCTTATAATCCTGGACTAAATTATTCAATATTTAAATCATATCCCCCAACTGGTGAACGTGCCCATGGAGGTGCTGCAATTATTATTAATAAATCTCTACAGCACTCCACAATACAATTAAATACAACACTACAAGCTGTCGCCATTTCAGTCATTTTGGAAAAGAGGATAACAATCTGCTCCTTATACCTTCCACCAGACCTTGCTTTTAACATTGGAGATATCCAGACGTTAATTGACCAACTTCCAGCTCCTTTTCTTCTGCTAGGTGATTTTAATGCCCACAACCCCCTTTGGGGAAGTCGGTTTTTAGATAGTAGAGGGAAATTAATCGAAGACCTTATTGACATAAATGATGTTACCCTTTATAATAATGGGTCAATGACTTTCCACAACATTCACGATAATCATTTCTCTGCACTGGGCCTTAGTATTTCTTCAACTAGTATACACCTTGATTTTAATTGGTCTGTTAATGAAGATTTAAATGGAAGTGATCACTACCCGATCCATTTGAAATATCCACTGAATGCTCCATCTGAAGTTTTACCTAAGTGGAGGGTAGAAGACGCAGACTGGGATAAATTCAGTAAGGGTGTCAATCTAGAAAGGGGGTTTGAGTCCTTTCATTCTCATCTAGATGCGTATGATTACTTTATTGAATCTTTGAAGAGTGATGAAGGCTCGATTCCAAAAACAAAAGGCAAACCTCGTAGACCTGCAGTTCCCTGGTGGAATAAGACATGTGGTATTCTGAGAAAAGTGACTAGGAAGTGCTACAGACGTTACAAAACTAGTGGCTCCCCTCAGTCTAAATTCATCTATAAACGTGCTTTAGCCAAGCAACGGCGCTTTTATAAGAAAGCCAAAAGAAAATGTTGGCTTTACTATATTAATGGAATAAATTCCAAGACCCCACTAGGAGTGGTGTGGCGCAAAATAAGGAAACTGAGCGGAAAATTTGTTGCGTCACCATTACCCTCATTAAAAATAAATGACACTCTAATCACAGAGCCCACTGAAGTTGCCAATGAGCTAGGAAAACACTTTTCTAAAGTTTCCAGCCCTAACAATTATTCTCCAGAATTTCAAAGAATTAGGAACTCTGAAATATGTCTGAAGTTTGATTCGGGAAAATCTGAACCATACAACTACAAATTTTCCCTAAGAGAACTTCGTGAGGCACTCTCCTCAAGTGAATCCACAGCTCCCGGTGAGGATACAATCATAAATGAAATGCTGAAACACCTCCCAGATGATGCCAAAAAATATTTACTGAAGATTATAAACAAAATATGGGAAACTGGAATTTTACCCAAGGACTGAAAAATATCCATAATTGTCCCTATTAAAAAGCCTAATAAAGATGCTTCCTAAGCCACCAGCTATAGACCAATAGCTCTTACCAGCTGTGTATGTAAGCTGATGGAGAAAATGATAAACACTAGACTAGTTTGGCACCTGGAAACCAAAGGATTACTATCGCAATTTCAATTTGGTTTCAGAAAAAACCGCTCCACCCTTAATCCGTTGCTGAGGCTGACCAACCAAATCCAGCAAGGTTCGCCAAACAGTGTCAGACCATTGGCATATTTTTTGACTTGGAGAAAGCATATGACACTACCTGGAGAATTGGCATCATGAAACAATTGCACAAGATGAGCATATGTGGAAGAAGAATGTTTCATATATTCCTTTTTAACAGACAGACTTTTTATATGGGAAACTCCTTTCCCAACCTTTTTAACAGACAGACTTTTTAAGGTAAGAGTGGCAATAAATAGTGTGGTTGAAAAAATCTCACCCCCTGTTAAATGCTCACTTTTTGTCGATGACCTTGCAATATACTGCACAGGATATGATTTCTTGTCTGTATGTAAACATTTGCAAAGGTCTATTAATGCTATTACTAAGTGGGCTGATGAGAATGGTTTCAAATTCTCCTCCTCCAAAACAGTTGCAGTAAGATTCACCAGGTGCCGGCGCATGGAAGAGGTTCCCACACTTAGTTTAAAAGGATCCATCCTTCCTTACGAGAGTGAAGTTAAATTTCTGGGGATGACTATTGACCATAAATTAACATGGGCTAGCCACATAAATGCCCTAAAGTTTAATGTTAAACAATCTATGAATATTTTAAAGGTTGTTTCTGGATTTAGTTGGGGGGCTGATAAGAAATCCCTTCTGAGGCTATATGACTCTCTGTGTCGATCTAAGCTAGACTATGGCTGTCAAATTTATTCCTCAGCCTGTAAAACCGAGCTAAAGGAACTGGATGTTGTACACAACATGGGGTTGAAAATATGCTTAGGGGCTTTTAGAACTTCGCCTGTTGAAAGCATATGTGTCGACACAGATCATTTTCCCCTTGATCTAAGAAGGCAAGAGCTAGGGTTGCGATACATGGCTAGAATGAAAAGTGCTCCCAAAAATCCCTCCTTTCAAGCACTAAAGGAAACAGACTCTCGAAGTTTTTCTGGTACAAGAGCTTCTAAACCATTCCAAATTCGACTGAATGAGGATGTTAGGAATAATCATCTTAAATCCCAGAAAGTCCTGGAAGTAGAATATCCTGTAAATCCTCCATGGCTTATCCCAGAAGCATCAGTATGTAAGAAACTGTTTAACAAAAAGGACTGCACTGAAGAAGAGATTAGGGGAAAATTCTTAGAGCACGATGTTACCCATACTAATTTTACAAAGATCTATACAGATGGATCAAAGTCAGATAGTGGTGTTGGTTACGCTGTTATCCTTGGTGATACAGCGTACACAGCTAAATTACCTGACTCTGCATCAATATTTACTGCCGAATTAACAGCCGTAGTCTCTGCCCTAGATTTAGTTTTTGAAAGTAGTGACTCTAATTTTGTCATATACTCAGACTCTAGAAGCACCTTAGAAGCTATTAAAAAATTTAATAGCTTTCATCCATTAATTCAAAAAGTTCAGGAGTGGCTTTTTCGTATCTATTGTCGGCGTAAATCAGTCACTTTGTGTTGGGTCCCTTCTCACGTGGGGATTCGCGGAAACGAGATGGCAGACAGGGAAGCGAAAGCTGTTAGTATTTTATCAGAAACCTCTTTCAGAAAAGTGCCTCATTCAGACCTAAAGGGTCCCTTTAGATCTTATGTTTTAAGTAAATGGCAAGAAATGTGGACTTCTCCTCTTCTTGTCAATAATAAGAAATGTAGAAATATTAGGGATAATATACTACTGTGGTCTTCGTCATTCCAGCTTGACAGACGAACAGAGGTTATTTTAACCAGATGAAGGATTGGGCACACTCGTCTAACCCATCAGTTTATTTTAGAAGGAAGCAGCCCTCCAGAGTGTGCTTACTGTGACGAGACACTAACAGTTGAGCACATTCTGGTGGTCTGCCCCAGATATTTTAACCAAAGAGAAAGATATTTTCAAGGTAAATCCCTCTCTGATATTTTGGGAGATGAAGCAGATATTTCTGCTACCATCTCTTTTTTAAAGTGTGTTAAAATTTTTTGCGATATTTAATTTATTCAATATATTTATTACATCACGTAGAATTTTAATGACATGAAATTTTTTATGTATATATCATATCATTCATTAAACTTCATACCCTTATTTATTGGTCACATCACTTCATTTTATTTATTAATCATTTCATTTTATTTATTAATCATTTCCTTCATGAATTCATAACTTTAACATAATTTATTTTCTCTCCATTACGGCGCTGAATGGCCTTCTTGGCCCCATTGCCTGGGCTTTTGCCCTAAATATCATACATCCATCCATCCATCCATCCTGCCTATAAGTAAAAGTGTAATGTTTGTGGAAAATTTAACCATTTTGCTAAAGTGTGTAAGAGCAATCCTAAATGTTATCGCAAAAGGTCAAAATCACGCAACAGGTCTCGGGAAAATGAGAAAAAGAGTGGTAAGCATTCTGAAAATAAGCAAGTTCGCCATGTAGAAGTGAATGATGGCATTAGATTATGGGGAAGTACTTGTAATAAATAAGATAACAAGTGATGTACGCCAGTCAATCATAGCAAAATTGAATGCAGAGCCAGAAAATGTCAGGTGTCGTGTTACACTTAGTTGACACTGGAGCAAATGGCAATGTCCTTCCAGTTAGATGTTTAAAACAAATTTATCCTAATGAGTCAAATCTTTGTCAAAGATTAAAGCAAACTTCTGTGATATTAGCCGCTGCTAATGGCACTCCTATTAAGGATATTCCGTTGCAATTAGATGACTGATTGGTATAATGGTCGGTTTTATGTATGTGACATGGATGGTCCTGCAATCTTATCTTGTGATTTATCACAGAAATTAGGAATCGTTGAGGTTTCTAGAAGTAAGAATATTAGTGTTGTCAATAATTAGGAAAACGTGCAGTAACAGTGAGATCTCCAAGGCTGTAATTAGGAATTAAGAGAAACTGAAAGAATTACATCCTGTATGTTTCGAAGGTATTGGTCATTTCAAAAAGAAATATGCTATTCAGGTAAAAGATGATGTAAATCCTGTTGTATCACTTCCTTGTAAGTACCCCATACAGTTAAAAGATGAAATTTATAACAAACTGAATGAAGTGGAGAAATTAGGAGTCATAACTAAATGTCCTGATGATAGCTCATGTGACTGGATAAGTTCTCTTGCTTTTTCCAGAAAAGCTTCTGGTGAGCTTAGAATATGTCTAGATCCTAGAAATCTAAGTTAAGCTATTAAAAGAGCCTGCCATAAAATTCCTGCTATTGAGGAAATGTCATAAACCTGCTGGTGTTACTATATTTTCTAAGTTAGATGCCAAACATGGTTATTGGAGTATAGTATGAGATGATGAAAGTATCAAATTGTGTACTTTCAATAGTCCTGTTGGTAAATACAGATTTTGTAGATTACCTTTTGGTTCAAGTGTATTGCAAGATATTTCCCAAAAGTATATGGATGAAATTTTATGTATGGTTGGAAAAGGGTAATAGGTATTGCAGATAATGTTATTGTATATGGCAAAACTATTGAGGAACATACTGATGCCTTACACAGACTTATGAGAGTTCCACAGAAATATGGCTTAGTATTTCGATGTGAGAAATGTGAAATTCTGAAAGACACTATTGAATTTTGTGGATGAATATAGTCATGTGATGGTATGAAACCTGATTCCAAAAAGTGTGATGACATTTGCAGCCGCCCTCCTCCTAAAAGTAAAGCAGAACTACAAAGTTTTCTAGGTCTTGTTCAGTACTTAGGTCGTTTTAGGCCACATTTGTCAGACAAGACTAGTGTTTTAAGACAACTGTTAAAACAGGATTCTGACTGGTGTTGGGAAAGTGAACACCAACAAGCATTTAATGTTTTGAAAGACACAATTCATAGTAATTTGACATTAACTTACTCTAACCCAAATATGCCTGCTGAAATAGAGGTTGATGCCTCAGTGACTGGCTTAGGGGCAGCATTAATTCGGGGTAGAAAGCCAATAGCTTTTGCATCTAAAGCATTAACTCTTACTGAGTCTAGATATGCTAATATGGAAAGGGAATTGCTAGCTGTTGTTTTTGGATTAGAGAAATTTCATACATTTGTGTATGGTAAATCTCTAAATGTTTATAGTGACCATAAACCCCTAGAGAATATTATTTTGAAGCCATTAAGTTTATCTCCTCCAAGGTTACAAAGAATGCTGTTGAGGATTCAGCCATATGATGTAAGTATTGTATACCGCAAAGGTACAGAAATTATTTATGCTGATTACTTATCTCGTGTACAACCAACTACCGGTCCTAGTATAGAACTAGAGCAAACAATTCACATAGTTCAAATTTCATTTGGTCAGGTAAATAAGTTGAGATTGGCAAGTCAGCAAGATGCTGTCTTATCTGGTTTATATGAACAAATCATAGATGGTTGGTCTGCCAAGGCTAAGTCTGTTCCAAAACTAATTCGTTCCTATTGGTCACTGAGAGATTATCTGTCAATTGAAGATGGTTTAATATACAATGGACACAGATTAGTTATCCCTGAAAATTTCAGAAAGGAATACTTGGATCGTGTGCATGCTGGTCATTTAGTTGTAACAAAATCTTAGCTTAGAGCTAAGGATTGTATTTACTTGTCTAACATGATGACTGATATTGAGAAATATGTTCAAGACTGTGTTGTATGTTTACAAAATTCCAAGAGTAATAAGAAGGAACCTATGCTTTCACATGAGTTACCTTCTCAACCATTGGAAACCTTGTCTAGTGATCTATTTGAATTAGATGGTCACTCATATATATTGTTAGTTGATCATTACAGTAAGATGCCCTTTGTTCGTGGATTAAAATCTACATCTTGTAACGAGGTAATTAAATTTTGTAAAGATATGTTTGCTATTCATGGGATACTCAAAGCGCCTGTATAGTGATAATGGACCATAATACAGTGCTGCTAAATTTAGAAATTTTGCAATGACTTGGGAATTTTAACATATAACAAGCAGTCCACATTACCCACAAAGCAGTGGATTTGCTGAAAGAATGGTTGGAGTGGTAAAATCAGTGC